>NW_008704785.1:934174-946674 GCF_000326865.2 Helobdella robusta
CGTCGGTGGATATATATATATATATATATTGTGTGAGTGTGTGCGTATGTGTGTGTGTTGTGTGTGTGTGTGTATATATATATATATATATTGTATGTGTGTGTGTGTACGTATGTGTGTGTGTGTGTGTGTACGTGTGCAAGTATGTGTATGTGTGTGTGTAGCCAAAAAATATTTATAAAGAAGAATGTTAAAATAATACAATATAATATATTTAAAACAATTCAGAGAAGAAACAAAGGGAGAAGAAGTGAATTAATTACTTGTCAAGAATGGGAAGGAGCTTAGTCTTTGAAAAATCAGTAGGCGCTTTGTCATAGCTGTCGTGAATTTGAAATGGGGATTGTGAGAGAGCCATCGGCTCACAGCTCTAACAAGCAAGGACAGTCGCAACATTAACAAAATGAAATACACTAACGTAATGGCAATCTGTTATATAATACCGTGTCAAAGTAAACAAATAACAGAATGAATATATCAAAAATTAACACACAAACAAACGAACGAACACACAGACAAACAAACGAACGAACAAACATAGAAACAAACACATAAACAAACAAACACATAAACACACAAACAAATAAACGAACGAACACACAAACGAACACACAAACAAACACACACAAACAAACCTAATTTGAATTTTTTCCATCAGTTTTTCCAAAACATGACAACAAAAAACAGCCAAACTACTATTTACTCCGGCCATTTTAGCAGCAGAAACAGTCGTAGCAGCAGCAGCAGAAGCAGCAGTTGTATCAGCAGTAGTAGTGGTAGCAGATGAGCTAGCATCAGCTGTGCTAGCAGTAGCAGCTGTGGAAACAGCTGTTAGCTGCTTAGCTATAACTAATGGTTTATTTATTGTAAGGTAACTGGTGTGGGGTTTCCGTTGGGGGAGTGATGAGAACTTGGCGGTCTTCTTTGATTGGCTGACTTTGGATAGAGTGACAGGGGCACACTTGTGGAAGATGTGCAGTTTCGAGAATTCACTTTTCAAGCGATTGATCGTCTGTCGATGGTTTTTCAAAAAATAATAATTACTATTATGATGATAATTATGATTATAATAATAATAATTATCATAATAAATATATTACAAATCTGCAATGCAATACAATACAATACAACACAATACAATACAACAACACATACAACAATACAATACAACCCGATACAATACGGCAATACAATACAGCACAACAAAACACAACACAATACAACACAACAACACAATACAATACAACAATACTACAAAATAAAATACAATACACAATACTACAAAATACAATACAATACTACAAAATACAATACAATACTACAAAATACAATACAAAAATACAATACAATACAACAGAATGCCAACTTGTTTCACAGGACACTGGTCGCCGAGAAAGAAGACGTGAACGATGATGTATGAAGATTTAAGTTCCAATCTCACAATGAAAAATGAACTGGGGGCTATTTTGTCTGAAGGCGGTCTCTCATGTGATTGGCTGTTTGGGTATGTGAGGGATCAATTGATTGGTTGAATGTAATTGGGGTAAGTTGATTGGCTGGTTGGATGAGTGTACTATCGTTTAATTGGTTGATCTTTCATTTGAATGGATGGCTGGTCTGTAATTTTATTGGTTAAGATGCAATGGGCTAAGTAGATATATCAGATAAAATGATAGATCGTTGTGTTGCAGTATGATAGAAAATAATAAGCAAAAACACAGAACAAAACTAGAAACAAATCAAAAACCAACCCATAGAGAAATCCAATATAGACGAGTCCTTCTACCAGTACAAAACTTGTGTTCCTTTGCAAACATTGCGACAGAGCATCGCGGGCCTGTCTGCAATGCACCAGCTTGCTCCAGGACATCTGGATGTGTTTCGACAGTGGTTCGTCGTGTTCTAGCAAGACGTCAAATCGGCGAACTGTAAACCATTTCATCCAGTTTGACGTATCGATGAATGTCAGCTGCTTCCAAAACTGGATGAACTCGCTAATGCTGTTGTGGTAAAAAGTGTATTCGTGTGTGTGTGTTTGTTTGTGTGTGTATTTGTGTATGAGGTGTGTTTTTATGCTCGGCGTATTCGTGTGTGTGCGTATGTGAGTGTGTGTGTGTGTTTGTGTTTATTTGTATGTGAGGTGTGTTTTTATGTGAGGTGTGTATGTGTGTGTGTCCTTTTGTTCATATACATTTGTTCCTGGAATCAGATGAGAATTCCAATCAGATTAATCATCATCCTCTACATCATCAGTGTACCTGAAAAACAACAACAGTAGCTGCAGCAACAACAACAGCAGCAGCAGCAACAACAACAACTAACTTAGCATTGACTAAATAGGGATTGACAACAGGCCTTTCGGCACTGGAAAGGCCTGCACTTGAACTGACAAGTACCGGGACACCACTCCTCAAACCATCCGACATATTGTAGTAGGCTTCCTATAACCATACAAACATACATACATACAAACAAACAAACAAACATACAAACATACATACATACAAACAAACATAGCATACATACATACATAGGTACGTACTTAGTTACATACAAACATAGACGTAGAAACAAACACACACACACACACACACACACACACACACATATATATATATATATATATATATATATATATATATTATATATATATATAATATTTACATAAATATAACAACTAATGATAATAATAAGAAGAAAAACAAAAAATAATTACCTTAGTGTTGAACTGGTAGATGTGTGCAAGTAGTTTGTCAGTGACAGTTATCCTGTTTCAAGTGTGTATGTGTGTGTGTGTATGTGTGTGTATGTACGTTGTAAACAAACAGCCAAGCAAGCAAACAAATAACCAAACAAACGACCAGCCAACAAAAAAAAAACAAGACGAAACCAAAGCTAACGTCTTAATATACTGCACAAATCTCTTCAGAATCTTGGAAGGATATTTGAAACGATTCAAAATATTACTACTTCCTCCACCATCGCCACCCCCGCCACCAGGTTTACCACCACCACCACCAGCAGCTGCGGTAGTAGTCGCTGCAGCGGTAGTATTAGCAGCAGTGGTAGCAGCAGCAGCAGTAGTTGTGCTGTTGGATGTGGTTGGTGATAAGCTATCAAGATTGGATCTGTACAGGTCGGTGATGAATTGACTCGGGGCCTCTATAGTTACACAGGCTTTCAACTGACGTTTGTGATTTACACTGTCATGTGGTTTTAGCAGTTTTTGGGTGTAAATGATACACACATACATACAAACAAACAAAACAAACAAACATACAAACAAACTTAAATACATACACACATACATACATACTTGGTATTAGCACTGTATTCTACGTAGTAATGCACAAATATGGAACTTCTCCACGGTAAGACTAGATGCAATCCAAACTTTGTGTCATCTGTGTGGATAATAATAATAATAACAATAATACCCTCAGAAAAAAAAACCTAAAATACCATTCACGGACGTCGCCAATGACGTATTTTTTTTTTATTATAACTATTCTTTAAAAATCAGGATCCTACAGACGCAGAAACTGTAACAACATGCAAGGCAGTAAAACAAAATTAAACAAATAAATGAGAAAATAAATACAATGCTCCTAAACCAATACCAAATTTAATAGGACAAGAAAATAGCTTCAAGTAAAAACACAACCGACAATAAAAACAAAACAAAAAACTCTTTTAAAAAGTCCCCAAACACACGAGAAATATAGCGCTAGAGAGACGAACCATCGGCGTCACTGATGACGCAGACGCTGCTCAGCAAGTAGCCCTCCTTGACCCGGCAGGAGAGCAAGGTCATGACAGAGGAGGACAGGGAATACTCGATATACGAAAGCATCATCGACGCCGACAACCAGGACGATTCGTAATCGTGATCAACCTCTGTTAAACTGGCATAATTATTATAATTTTATTATTATTATTATATTTAATTATTTATTATTGTTATTTATTTATTAATATTCTTAACATATTGCCGTCTGGCGTTCTTTTAGCTACCGTGAGAATCAAACTCGTGTATTTCGTTAAATGTGTTGAAATGAATTTATTTTTGGCACATTACTGTTCAACGTGTCGGATGTACACTTCGGTTGAATTAATGGAGGTTTGGAAAAATTTTTTTCTCGGTTTAAAAAATTGATTTCTCATGTTTGTTTAACGGTGATTGCGCGGCTTACACAGACTATTCTGTCATATTCAGTCTTCGAATCCACTCATCTGATTCATGCAACTTTCTTTCTAATGAAAGCCTTCCGTTTGTTCAAACGACCTTAACCTATTTGTCATCAATTAACATCAGCTGTGTTTGTTTGTATTAGTTGAGAAAATGCATCAAATATTATGAAAAATAATAATAATAATAATAACAATAACAATGGTGTCAACAAATAATATCATGATATATACTCGAGCCCTTTGTCTCCAAATTTGTTGACATTGTCACTGCTGGTAGTTGACCTTTGACCCGCGCTCCTACACAGGTCGCGACACAACAGGCCCCTGTGTACCACGTTCCAGACCGTGTCGCCCGACTCTTTCTAGACGCGTTTGTGTGTTTTTATGTTTGTTTTGTTTTGTTTGTTTGTTTGTTTGTATGCTTGTTTGTATATATATATATATATATATATATATATATATATATATATATATATATATATATATATATATATATATATATATATATATATGTATCTAAAAATAGCCAACCAATCTGACAGAAGAGTTGATGAGAGAACCGTCCGTAACCAAAGACACAAAGTGCATGAACTCAACGTTAGGTAGGTTGCCGACGAAACGTTTGTCCAGGCCTTCAAGTGGGCTTGGTAATGATCCTACCTGAAGATGATAATGATAATAATAATAATAATGATGATGATGGAGATGATGGAGAAACCTGCACAAACGAAAGAGCCACATGATCAGATCTAAGCTGCTGCAGTGACTGCTCAAGCGACACCGAATCAGACGTCCCCATCACGCCGTCAGTAATGATAACAATACCTGTATGTTTCAGGGGTCAAAGGTCAAGATCGTTTAAAAGGCCAGGGGCCAAGGCCGTTCAGTAGTCATGAGTCGTTTGACGGTGAAACATGCTTGCCGTATGACGATGCATTGATAAAATGATTAGACTGCTTCATGTATTTTGTTTTTCTTTGTGTGTGGGTGTGTGTGTGTATGTGCGCGTGTGTATGTGTGCGTGCGTGTGTGTGTGTGTGCAAGAGCTTGTGATTACGTCATATTTACGTAGCAACAACAAATACAGCAACAACAAAAACAACAACACCAACAACTTAGCAAACCATTTGACGTATCGTGGTTTTGTAGTTTCAGCAACAGCAGGCAATGCCTAAGAATAATGGAGAAACATTTATCTGAAGATATAACATCTTTGTTGACGTTCTGTGAAGATAGGACATCATTCGAGCCCAAGGTCCAACCACATCGCTCGGTGGGGGTTTGCTCGTTCAGCGAATCAGCATCGACCTGCTTTTTGATTGGTCGGTTGATGTGCTGATTGGTGTGACGATTGTTCGATTGGTGTGTTCATTGGTTAGTTGGGTTAACTTTTGAGAGGAACAAACCTTCAAAATGAGCACACACAGATAAACATTTCAAATTTATTATTTCAGAAAAAAAAATTTTTCCACTAACGTAATCAGAACCATCATCTTTGTAATTATTATTATTATTATTATTTATATTATTATTAATAATTTGGGACTGAATAATTTTTTCGTAGGCTAGAGATAGGTTATCCTCAAATGCGTTCAAATCCTTTTTCACGTTCGCGAGTATGTTGTCGACGTTGTCTGAAGTCAGTCTGCATCCGTGCAGTAGGACCTGGGGAGGATGAAATATAGGGATGTAACTGTAAACTTCATTCACATCTCAACCCCAATTCGCTTTTAAATTTCAAACTATCTCCAAATCAAAATTGTTGAAATGTTTTTGATTGAATTAGTTAAACAAAATAACCACAGTCAGTCTTGCAAAGGGTCGTTTAACAACAGAGGCAAGCGTAAAAAAGAAGAGAGGAGAGAGAGAGAAAGAGAGAAAGAGAGAGAGAGAGAAAGAAAAAATGAGAGAGAGGATATATAGATACATCCATACGTGTATCATGATACCTGTTTCATAGGACAAGATGCAACGGAGGTGAAGATGAGTATAGATATAGTGATCTCTGGCATGAACACATCAGATGATCCAGGTGTGCAGAACTTTGAAAAAAGAAATTATTGAGAAGAATAATATAATTAATTATATTATAACCGTATATGAAAACAATACAATGAAAGATACAATACAATACAATACAATACAATACAATACAATACAATAAAATACAAGCAATACAGTACAATACAATACATACAACACAACACATACAACAAACAACGCAATACGATCTAAAATACAAAAACATAGAATACAAAATACAAGATACAAAAGTACACAAAATACAAAAAGACAATACAATACCCACCCCTTTGGCTAATGATGTCAAAACGTTACTAAGGGCTTGGTAAAGTTTCGCAAACAGAACATCAGATGGTGAATTCATAAAATCCTTCGAGAAAAAAAAATATTTAAAATAATTACTTTTGACATTTAAAATACATAAAAATTCTCTACAATCAGCTAGTAAAACTAAAAATACTCCCTCCAAAATTAATAATACAGTGTATTATAATATGACATATAAAGTATTACATTATATTAGTTATGGCGTTATTACAGAAAACTTATATAGTGTTAATTTGAAACTCATCTCAAAGCTGCTGGTATATCAAGTATATGAGTTCTACCAAATCTAAAGTTTAAATTTAAATTTGCTAATGCCAACAATTTTGTAGAATTCATACAATTTTGTATAAAATATGGTCCCCTTCCTACATTTAGTATTATAGTAGTATGTTATGGCTGAATATTGCATCAAAGATTATTAATTATTAAAAATTATAGAAAGAATTAGTAACTCTAAGGTCTTTGGGTCTTTAATTGCAAAAAGGCGGTGGGTTGTATGTACTGTGTTGTATGTTTTGCATTGTATTGTATTGTATGTAAAATTACTCAAATGTATTATGACTAGTAAGTAGAAATACTCGAAGCAGGTGAAATTCACTAACTATAGTAGCCATCGATGGATTGCAGTGTAGCATGAAGACAAATGTGTACTTGTCGGCCAGAAATGTCACCTGAGTCGTGGGGATTAGTTTCGCCAAATTTAGGGATGGGTTAATGTAGTTGTAATTTAGGTTGTCCAGGGGTAGAGCCGAGAGAACCTCGAAGTTTTCATCGTCATCTTCTGCTGGTTTCTTGAGGAAAAAATTAGCAATTCACATTATATTGTATGTTTGCTGTTGATACATCTGGAAAATGCTGAAATTAGAAAATTGTGAAAGAATATTTTAAAATACCAAATGCTGTTACATACATTTTTTTCTTTGTTCACCATAATGACTTTGTTTAAATGCCTGAAGAACCAGTTGAGCTGTTCATTTTTTGAGTAGCTGCCATTTTTCATCAAGACATAAGCTCTCCTGGCCGACAATATCTGGAAAGAACAACATGTGAAAAAAAAATTGTAGGTTTAGTTTAGGAAAATGCTTTTAATCTTTTCACATTTCATATGCTAATAATGATTTGCAAACAAATAAACTAACTCTATTATATAATATATAATATAAAAAGTGTTTTGGCCAATATATTATAACAGTTAACTTTTTAATTAAATAAAATAATTAAATTAAAAAAATAAATTCGAAAATAAAAAAGTAAAATTCTAACAAATTTAAAGACCTAAATATACATTTAAAATTCTAACCTGTTGACTTGGGTCTTCTGTGAGACTTTCTTCCTTCATGTTTGAAATTCAAAAGTGCAAAAGATTCGCAGTGACACTAACTTCAAGCTCCCTAATCAACCCAACTTAATGTTAGCCAATCCAACTTGTAGGTAGTACTGTACTTCTTTCTTTACTTTTGTTTTACTTGCTTGGCCTTGTTTTGTAGTTTCATGCAAGCATTCCTTGGATGAAGAGTTCAAAATGTGAATTTAATGCAAAGTGAAGTTTAAAAATTAAGTAAAAATGGCGTAAAAGTCAGTGGAAAGTTTAATTTACTTACAGTTTTGAAAAATCGTTAGAGAAAGTTAAATGCCGAGAAAATTTTTTTTGATGTGAAATGGTTAAAAGTAAATATTTACGAGTCTGTTTTTATTAAATTCGGTTTTATCGGTATTACATAAAAAACCGACAAAAAGCAACCGACAAGTTTTTATAAGGTTTCTTCGAATTTATGAATATAAATATTATTTTATTATAATTTTAACATATGATATATTAAACAAAATTAGTTTTTTTAATAGTTGTTCATTAAATGACCAGTTTATTTCATTGTTTTAAAATTATTAGGCGCTGTGTGACATGAGAAAAAATTTCTACCTGGTTGTCATGGAGACATAACAACAAAAATTTAAATTATAATTATTCTTTAAAAATACAAAAAATTCAAGATGTCTTTAAATAGAGTTAGTGTAATTTTAATTTAATTAGTGTAATATTTGTTGTAAAATAATTTTTCTCTAGAAAAGTAAAGCGGATACATGGAAAGCGTCCGAACTGAAGCAGCAATTTAAAAATGTTTGTGGCTGTGTTTTTAGTTTGGTTTGTTCCTGTGGTTGTTTAATTTATAACATCTTATTTACAATTTAGATAATTTTACAATTTTTTATTTTTACCCTAGATGTCACTTCACAGAGAAAGATCGAAACAGCGAAGTAGCAAAGGTTTTAAATTTCATTACTCAAATTCAAATTTGTTCAATTTTTGGTAAGGTATTCAAATTTAAAAAATTTTTTCTATAAATCCCCAAATTTACTCGCGTACTTTCCTCTTAACTAATTGCTAAATTGACAGTGTAACTCAATAAACTAATCCATGCATCCGAAATTTCTCACATTAGAAGAAAAACCCAAAAAAGATAAAACGAACAAAGAAAATGTCAACAAAGACGATGAATTTGAAGACACTAAAAGCAAACATAAATCAAGCAGACGTCACAAATCTAAAGATAATGAAAACAACAAAGATAACATTAATGATCAGCGACAAGATGACCACAGAAAATCAGAGAGAAAGCATAGAAATGAATCAGATTCAAACAACACTAATATGGGGGATGAAGTCAGGGAAAGAAAAAGAGATAAACATAAATCTAAACACGGTAATGGTGAGGATGATGGTGAAAATAAAAGAAAAGAACGAACGAGAGAAAGAGAGAGAGAAAAGTATGACGGAGAAGAGGAAGGCAGAGTAAGTTATTCATTTATCAGTTTGGTAGTGTACATTTGTTTAATAATAATAATTTTTAGAATATCATATAAACAAATTATTGTTTATATCTTTTAGGAGAATGATAGAGAACGGAGATATAGAAGGAGGGAAGAAAGACGAAAAAAAGAGGTGTCATTTGCATTTGTCAAATACCTATGCTGTCTGTTTTACATTTAATATTATAACTATTTTTTTCTCATTCAGTCTGGTAATGGTGATGATGATAGAGATGGCGAAGAGAGAAAACATAAAAAATCGCGTCGCCATCACAGAAGCTCCAACAACAAAGAGGACGAGTCAAACAATAAGGTCGGGGTCATTTAAATAGGCAGTTTTTACTAGGTTAAGTAATTAGAGGTCAATTGAGATCGTATTAAATAATATGATAAAAATGGCTAAATGGTAACACGGTAAGATCCAACATTCCAACAACAGTTCATTCCTCAATCACGCAACCATTTCGAATGAATTTTCATATAATTTATTCTGCCTGTTTCTTTTTTTTTTTCTAACGCACAGAAAGAAGCCAACAAAGATGGTGATGACGATTACAACTACGATGATGATTTTGAAAATGATGACGATGACGACCGCAACAACAACGATGATGATGAAGACGAAGATGATGACGACGACAAACATTCAAACCTAAAACATTCAAAACCTGATGGAAAGACACCAAAGAAACCAAAGAATGATGATGATGACGACGATGTTGGTGGTGGTGGGGATCGTGTTAAAGTTAAAAAGAAAACAAATCAAGGAATTATCGAAGTTATGAGAGCTATTGAAGAGGAGAATGAGCGGCTACTTAGTGCAAGCAATGTGCGTGTGAATTATGAATTGTATAGAGTATGTGTGTATGAATTATATACAATTATATATGAATTATGAATTGTATAGAGTGTGTGTATGAATTATATACAATGTGTGGAGTGTGTGAATTATGAATTGCATAAAATGTGCGTGTGAATTATGAATTGTATACAATGCATATGTGTAAATCATGAATTTTATTGTATCATTTTTCAATCAATTATACCGTATAAGTAGTACAGTATCTTACTGGCACATTCAGATTTCTTTCATATTTATATCCAGACTCTAACTTAATCACCGTGTCTTTTTTTTAAAAAGTAAAGCTTATATTTTTAATTTATATTAACTTATATTCAGAGTAAAAGTTTTAAAGGATGTGAAAAAATTTTAAAAATTCGACTAAGGCTCAGAGAAACAACGCGAACTTCACTAACCCAAAGAACAAGGACGGGCTGTTACAGGAGATCACCCTACCTAATTTCTTCATCAACTTCTCCAGGGAATCCCAACAGCAGGGAAGCTTGTCGTCAGTTAAGTTGGCCAAAAAGAGGGCGTCTGACCTTCAGAAACTTGTTGAACTAGATGTCAAGGTCATTGACCTATTTACCCTGCAGCCGGCCACTGAGTATGAGCTGTTTATTAGGCAGTTTGGCAATTCTAATACTACCCAGGTGAATGATACCATCATCATCATCCTTTTTGCCATCATCATCATCATCTTTGTCATCATCATCGTCGTCGTATCGTATTGCGGTGCGATGATGTTGTATGTTGTTGTTATTATTGTTGTTTGTTGTTGTTATTATTGTTATTATAATTTATTATTATTATTAATATTATTATTATGATTTACCATAGACATACGTGCAGACGGGAGATGATGATGTGGAGAGAGAGATACAGACGGAGACCATTGAAATGCGAGATAAGAATACCCAACATCCGCAGAAGATATTCCATTCGAGATCTAATCCAAGTAAGATAATCGAGTAACTTCAGTTATGTGGAGTAATTTAATTAGGAGTATGCATTCATTTTGTAAAGTAACAATGATTTTATATAGCAATTATAAAGTTGCGGACGATTGCTGCAATTGTGCTTGTGGACTAAAAGAAAGTCCAGCGCTATATAAATGTCGTTTTCTTACACACACATACACACACACACACAAACACACACGCATCAGATAATCTCTACAATATCAACAACAATAATGAAGAAGACGGTATCAATTGTAATAGTATCATTAATGATGAGGTCGCCTGTTTCACTGATACTATATCATTAGGAAAGTTTCTAGCCAGAGCTGTTCCGGTAATACGAATTATTATTATTATTAGTTATTTATTATTATTCTTTTTATTAATATTTATTATTCTTATCATTATCGAGGGCGTGATAATAAAGCGTGACATAGCGCCGTTTCTAACCGAGCTAAGTCTCTACCCATGTTTGAATATTTTAAAATAAATTATGTTAATGGGTAATTTAAATATTCATGAAACGAAGGAAAAAAAATCTCAGGTTATGATGGTCTTTCTAGAAGAATCAATGCTTGATAACTTTGTGAACGAGATATGCATTAATAAGAGTAAGAATGGAGATCAAACCGAAGTCATACCGATCAGTGCGACTTCAATTAGTTTAAATGTGCCGGAACTGATTAAAAGTGATTTTTTTTGTGTTATCTGAACTGTAATTCGTTTGTTTGCTCGTTCGTTTTCATTTGTTTGTTCGTTCGTTCGTTCTCATTTGTTTGTTTGTTTGTTCATTCAATCATTTATGTATTTATTAATTCATTTAATTAAAGATCGTCCAATCATAAGCAGTTCTTTCTCAACGTCCTCTCCTAATTGGCTGGCAACCGTTCATGCCCCGCCTACCGACCTTGAATCTGTTCGTTAATTGGCTACTATATTTACATTTGTCACTTTTACAACTTTATCCACTCTAAATGATTCCCAGTATTATCAGATTAATATATAACAAATAATATATTTTTTATTTAATTTAATTATTTTAAAATTATTTTATTATTCAAAACGCTGAAAATAATTTTAGGACGTAGACTGGATGGTTCGTGGAGTTATATTATTGTGGGAGGTTTCGAATCATTCTTCACCGCATAAGTACGAAATTATGGAGATATTCTTAAATATTTTATTTTACTCAAAATTATGGTAAAATATTATAAACATAAACAACATAAACATTAAACAACAACTATTTAAAAACATAAACAACATAAACATTAAACAACAACTATTTAAAAACATAAACAACATCCCGATCATCACGCACACACTTTCGTCAACAACATCAAAAACGAACA
>NW_008704785.1:949481-951981 GCF_000326865.2 Helobdella robusta
ATATTTATCTCGTTTCAATGCGAACATCATTTTCATCAACGCTGTTCTTCATTTTTTATCATCATCATCAATAACATCATCATCATCATCAACAACAACATCATCATCATCAACAACATCATCATCATCAACAACAACATCATCATCAATAACATCATCATCATCATCAATAACATCATCATCATCATCAACAACAACAACATCATCATCATCATCAATAACATCATCATCATCAACATCAACAATATCACTACCAGGATTCTATGGGTAGACATGAGTAGTGGCAGTATGAATGATGATGATGATGATGATGACCGTCAGAAAATCCCACCTATACTCGTTAGTAAATGTATCAATCAATCATTCTTTTAATCATTTATTCGTTCGTTCATTCATACATTCATTCATTCATTCGTTCATTCACAATATTTTTATAGCGCTATTTTTCTTAATGTTAATTAACGTACATTAGCATTCAACTCAGGCAGCAGGAAATAACCTGTCACAAACAAACCTTAGCGTATGCCATACGTTGGAGTCTCTTTATATTCGAAACCGGGTTCTATACCGAATCTATACCGGATCTTTTCGGGATTTGTACTATACCGGATTTATGCTGGATTTTTTTGGGTTCTATACCGAATCTATACCGGATCTTTTCGGAATTTATACCAGATCTATACTGGATCTTTTCGGGTTCTATACCGAATCTATACCGGATCTTTTCAGAATTTATACCGGATCTATACTGGATCTTTTTCAGATTCTATACCGAATTTATGCAGGATCTATACCGGATCCAAACCAAATTGATGCCAGATCTTTTCTGGATCTAACTCACTAAACATTGAACCATCAGATATTAACCTTTCAAAATCAACGATAAGACTTATAATGGCGATGCAAACAACGGAAACTCTTTTACTAAGTATCAAAAGACAGTGAATATTATTAAATCAAATAATAATAATTTAATAATAATAATAACAATAACAATAATAATAATAATAATAATCGAATAAAAATAATAATAATAATAATTATCGAATAAAAATAATAATAACAATAATAATAGTTTTTTTTTGCAGATAATTTCCTACGAAAGCTGCCAGTGTGATGTTCACGTATTGAAGAGTGACATAACGCGTTGGAGTCAAAAGGACCGAACCGCTTACTTGAAAATATTAAAATCAATTAAATGATCGATCGATGACCATTTCAATTAAATTAAATAGTTAATTATTAATTAATCAATTAATTAGTTAAATAATTGTTGTTATTTTCAAAATGATCTTTAACGAATCTTTTAGTTTTATTTCATCACAACGAAATTGTAAAATAACGGATATGTGTAAAGATAGCTAAACGAGACGGATTATAAAGATAACAAGTCAGTAACGATACCGAACCGAAATGCAAAGATGACGATAGGATACCCACAAGCAGAGATAACGAAACTATCAGCAAATAAACCAACTACACCCAAAAAACATAGCAGAGCAATAAAATAGCTCATAAGCTTTCTCCTCTCAATTCAATTACGCCGTGTCATATAAGGTCAAACCCATATAAGAAAAGTGAAAAAAACCTCCCTATAACGATACGATACGATACGATAACGATACCGTATCAATGATGTAAGGTTGCGATAACAAAAAAGTTTCCGATCGATCGTGAAGATATAAAAATACTTTTCACAAGATAACGATTTCGTTTTGTGGATTTTGTTTTTTTTTTGCGAAATCATGTATGTGTGAGTGTGCGTGCGTGTGTACGTGTTTGTATGTACGTGTGTGTGTGTCCATTGCTGTTTAAGCTTTGACCGTAGGCGGTCCTTGCATAGATTTAAATAAATTATGCAAATTAGCTGACATTTTTAATCTTTGAGGTGTCGATAAAGTGATATATAAACGAATATATATATATATATATATATATATATATACCTCAATATTTGTATATTGTTGTTGTTAGCTTTGCAGTCTTATGATTGTTGTTGTAGTTATTAATATTGTATTAATGCTTTCAATGTCGCCTATGGTTTATGCGATTGTTTTATGTTGTTGTTGTGTTGTTGCTGTTGTTGTTGTTGTTATTGCCATATTTTTTCGTTTAGTTTTTTGTGTAATGGCTTTCCGTTGTCAATGGTTTTGAAGCCTAAAGCTAGGGACACATTTTATTATTGTTGTAGTTGGGTGTGTTGTTGCGATTTTAGTAGTAGCAGCAGTAACAGCAATAGTAGTAGTCGTAGTAGTAGTAATAGTGGTGATAGTAATAGTAGCAGTTGCAGCTTCATATAAAATGCACTTTGCAAGCTTAACTACTATTTATATGGTTTTGTTTGGGAGTGTTTGTATTTATGTGTAATTATATATGTCTGTCTGTCTGTCTGTCTGTCTGTATGTATGTATGTATGTATGTATGTATATATGTATGTATGTATGTGTGTGCGTATGTATATATGTATGTTTGTTTGTATGTCTGTATGTTTGTATGCATC
>NW_008704785.1:956981-958966 GCF_000326865.2 Helobdella robusta
CGTCGATGATGATGATAATGATGTTTTTAACGGTATTCATGATGACGTTGCTGCTGGCTGCTGCTGTTGGTAGTAGTGGTGTTCGTCGTCGTGGTGGTGGTGGTGGTCGTGGTGGTGGTTGTCGTGGTGGTGAGGTTGGTAATAGTGGTAGTGGTGGTCGTGGTAGTGGTGGTCGTTGTGGTGGTGGTAGTCGTGTTGGTCGTGGTGGTGGCGGTCGTGGTGGTGGTTGTCGTGGTTGTAGTGGTGGTCGTGGTGGTAGTAGTAGCGGTCTGGTGGTGGTGGTGGTCGTGATGACGTCGGTTTCTAATTTTCCTTTTGATTATTGCCTTTTTTCCAGGGCATCGTCTTGATTTAAGCAAGGCGAGTAGAAATTTGTTTGTTGTTATTAATCCTCTTTGTAATCATCATCAGCATCATCATAATAATAATAATAATAATAATAATAATAATAATAATAATAATAATAATAATAATAATAACAATACAAGTTCTTATTATTTTTATTGTTTTTTTCTTTATTATATTGTTATTATTATTTTTGTTTTTTTTTCTACAATTTATATGACGTCATGGTTTATAAATAGACCGGGGTTAAATGACCTCTCTAATAAATGATTTATACCATTTATTATAAAAATAAATATATATATATATTTATATAAATAATTATATATATATATATATGTGTGTGTGCTTGTGTGTGCTTGTGTGTGCATGCTTTAGTTTGTGTGCGTGTTGGTAAAGTAATTTTCGCGCTCTTTAATTTATCTTTTGTCTCCACGCTGACAAATTTTTAAATATTTCCTTTTGTTGTTGTTGCTATTGTTGCTATTGTTGTTGCTAGTGTTGTTGGTGTTGTGGTCTTCAAAAGGGGTTTTACAGCACTACAACTGCAGCTGATGCTGCTACTTTTTCTACTATTACTACTACTACTACTACTACTACTACTACTACTACTACAACTACAACAACAACAACTACTACTACTGCTACTACTTCTACTACTACCACAACTACTTCAATGTTGTTGTCAGTGTTGTCATCGTTGTTGTTGTTTCCAAAAGTTTCGGTTGTAAATTTTGCCAGTGTTGTCGAAGTAATGAACAAGAAAAAAAATTTTCTCCTCTCAAAAAATTGTATCCACAGAAGTATCGATCACTGCTAACTGGCTTTTCAGTAATTTTACTATTCGTGTTGCTACTAATACTACTGCTGCTACTGCTGCTACTACTACTACTACTACTACAACGACAGCTGCTATTACTGCAGTTACTGCTTTTACTTCTGTTACTACTTCCACTACTACTACTAATACTACTACTTCTACTACTACTACTACTACTACTACTATTACTACTACTACTACTACTTTACTACTATACGACAACTACTACTACTACCACTACTACTATTACTACTACTACAACTAACTACTACTACTACTACTACTACTACTATTACTACTACTATTACTACTACTACTACTACAACTACTACTACTACTACTACTACTACTTTACTACTATACGACAACTACTACTACTACCACTACCACTATTACTACTACTACAACTAACTACTACTACTACTAGTATTACTACTATTACTACTACTACTATCACTACCACTTCTACTACCATTGTTATTGTATCTACCATTGCATCTTGTAAAACTCACTACAAGAATTCTATTCACTGTAGTATTAATCACCCGTAACAAGCTTTCTAGTAATTTTATTACGTCGCTTTCTTACCACCACTACTACTACTACTTCTGCTGCTGCTGCTACTTTTGCTACTACTACTACTATTCTTGCTGCTACACTACAACTACAACCGTTGTAGTAGTGAGGTGGTTGTTTGTTGTGATATCACAATTTTTGCTAATGCTATTGTAAATCGTGACGTAATGATGATAGAAGTAGTAGTGGTAAGTAGTAGTAGTAGTAGTAGTGGTGGTAAGAAAGCGACGTAATAAAATTACTA
>NW_008704785.1:959480-963404 GCF_000326865.2 Helobdella robusta
GTTGTTGTTGTTGTTGTTGTTGTTAATAATGTTGTTGATGCCGCTGTTGTTGTTGTTGCTGCTGTTGTTGTTGTTGTTCGCATTTGTACTTTTTTGTTAACAGTCTTTTTCTTTTGGAATCGAAAATATCAAAATTCTCCAGCCAAGTGTTGATTTACACAACAACAACAACAACCACAACAAATACATCAACATCATCATCATCATAACTATCATCATCCTCACCATCATCATCAACACTACCAACAACAACAACAGCAACAACAAAAACAACATCAACACCATCATCATAATTATTTTTATCACCAACAACAACACTTAATCCACACAATCAACAATGATCAATATTGACAATTGCTTCTTTTTCTCTAGTAGACATGTTAGCGTCATTATTATTATTATTATTGCTATTGTTGTTGTTGTTGTTGTCATTTTTGTTGATGTTATTGACAATGACGTCATCATTGTCGTCATCAATGTGTACGATTTTATTATGGTCGTCATCTTTATCGGACCTGACAACGGTGCTGTATTCACAATTTTTAAGCTTTAGCAACTGTTGCTGTGTCAGATTGTTGTTGTTGTTGATGTTGTTGTTGTTGTTGTTGTTGTTTAGAGTGGTCGAGTACTGAGTTTGCATGACGCAACTAGAATCGTATTCCTCATCTTCGATTGTTGAAACTTTGTTACAGAAACAACAACAGCAACCGCAACCATTTGTCGATAGACATTTGTTATTGTTGTTGTTGTTGTTGCACCTACGGCGACCACCACAACAACAACAAAATCCGGAGCTCTGACATTTATTTATAATACCGGAAAAGGCGAGTCGAAGTCCTTTCCGGAAACTGGAAGAGAGGAAGCAGTAGATGACGGGATTGGCGCAGGTGTGAAGGAATGGTAGGTAGTCTGCTGAGATCTGAGTGAGTTGTCGGTCGGTTGGTCGGTTGGTTGGTTTGTTGGTCAACAAAATGCTATCGTCGTCATCATCACTAACAACAACAACAACAACATCGCTGTCAACAACAATGACACCACACGACCACCAACAATGACAGCAATAGTAACAGCATTATCGATAACAACAAAATTTTCATCATCATAACAACAACAACAACAACAAATTCATCACCGCAACAACAACAACAACAACAACATTATTATTATCACCACAACTACAACAGCCAAATTATCCCCACCCCAACAACAACAACATCATTATCACCACAACAACAACTACTACTACTACTACATCATATTCATTATTACCGCAACAACGACAATTAAACTGACTCCGAGAAAGAAAATTAATTCTCCGAGGAACAAGTTCTCAGTTTGATGTTTCTTCAAAACGTTAATCACCCACTTCGGTCCGAAGCAAAGGAAGAACAAGCTGATTATTACCAACAACATCTTGATTACCTGATTATCGTTGTTGTTGTTGTTGATGTTGTTATGGTTGTTGTAGTTGTTGATGTTGTTGTGGTTGTTTTTGTGGTTGTTGTAGTTATGATTGTTGTTATGGGTTGTTGTTGTTGTTGTAGCTGTTGTTGTGGTTGTTGTGGTTGTTGTTGTAGTAGTTGTTGTGGTTGTTGTTGTTGTGGTGGTTATTGTTGTTGTTGTCGATCTAAGTCTAATGATGACGACGACGATAACGATAATAAAAATAAAAATCCTATTAATTAAAAACCATAGAAAATAAAGTTATTAGCTTCTATATCTATGGTAAAAAATAATGACCTGTTTGCGGGAATCTTTCAAATCCCCGCTACCTTTCGCGCGCTTGTTGACGGCCCCCTCTGACGTCATCATCAACGTCATACCGCTGTTTCTATTTTTAGCAGACGGGCACGTGATCGCCATGGTAACCATTTTCGTTCTTTTATTTTGTTGTTGTTGCTGTTTTTGCAGCTGTTGTAACTGCATACAACTATTTCCGTCAGATTGTCTGGATAGGGTTGTTGATGTTGTTGTTGTTATTGATGATGTTGATGATGTTGTTGTTGTTGTCGTTGATGATGAAGATGATTGTGATGTTGTTGTTTATGAAGAAGAAGCTGTCGATGTTTATGATGATGATAACGAGGACGACGATGGTGATAGTAATGATGACGATGATGATGATGGCGATGAAGTTGGTGGCGACGATGGTGGTTATGATAGTTGGAAAGTAGCGACTGAAAAGAATGAATGAATGTAGAATGAAAAAGTTCACCTTGAACTTTCACCATCAATTACGTTTTTAAATCAAAAGCATTGTTACAGTTATTACAAGTTTTTATTATTATTATTATTATTATTATTGTTATTATTACTACTACTACTACTACTACTACTGCTGCTGCTGCTACTACTACTACTACTACGTTTGCTGCTACTGCAGCTACTGCTATTGCCACAAAATTGTTTCTGATGTTAATAAATAATATTAATATGCACATACATACATATATACAAACAAACAAACATACATACATACATATATACATACATAAATATACAAACATACATACATACATACAATACATACTTACACACATACAAACAAACAAACAAACATACATACATACATACATACATACAATACATACTTACGTACAAACAAACAAACAAACATACAAACATACATACATACAACAAACAAACAAACATATAAAAAAACATACAAACAAACATACAAACAAACCAACTCTAATTACCAAGCGAGATACTAAACAAACGACAGTGCATTCAAGCGTTTAACAAATGGTAAACAAGGCGAAAAAATGAAAATAAAAACACACATACACACACAAACACATACACACATACACACACATACACACACTCTTCAATTTACTCACACATTCACACAAACGAAACAAGCCAGTGTACATTTCTTTATACTTTATCGTTTTGTGTATATGTGTAAGAGTCATGAGTGTATGTGTGTGTGTGTGTGTGTGTGTGTGCGTGTGTGTGTGTTGTTTTGTGTTGTGTGTATGATTGTGAATGAAATGGTGATTGATTCTTTCCTTAATTTATCGGTTTCTCGTGAGTTTTATTCATCATGATTACTGCAGTTTTTGTGGATGTTGTTTGTTGTTGTTGTTTGTTGTTGTTTGTTGTTGTTGTTGTTGCTGTATATTTGTTGATAATAATATTATTATACTGCTATTTTGCTGTTGTTGTTTAATGCTACGAATAATTTTATTATTTATCCTTGTCGAAACTATCATAATCATTACTTTCATCACCACCATCATCATCATCATCATCATTACAATAATGGAAACAACGAAAGCTTAAAACGAGCTAACCCAGTTAGCTTATTCAGTTCTTTGGTACTCTTCCAAAGAACCTTAATAACGAAAGAGTAGCAGAAAAACATGGCGGCCAGGGGCAACAGGAAAAGGATCAGAAACTGAAACCAGGTCATCAACTGTCGGATGACCTTGACATTGGTGTCTTCGCAGCTGAAGACGACGATGTAGCTGCTGCTGTTGTGGTACGCCGTTCGGCTGATGTCCTGATAATGATGATGATGATGAGGAGGAGGATGATGATGATGATGATGATGATGATGTAAGGACGATAATGATGATGACGTAATAATGATGGCGGCGATGATGACGTCAAAGAAGAAGACGATGACGTAAATAATGACTTCGCCATTGCAATTGATTTGTCATGGACTAATGAAAAAAAGTATAAGCGATGCTTCTGCAGCTGTTGTTGTTGCTGCTGATGCTGCTGCTGATGCTGTTGATCATGATGATGATGATGACGATGATGACGATGACGTTGATGATGATGATGATGACGACGACATTGATGATGACGATGATGCCAATGACAATATGAAACTGACACACACATATATAGATGTCCATCAATAGACAAACATTGATATCTATTAATAGACAAACAAACACACAAACACAC
>NW_008704785.1:966300-967856 GCF_000326865.2 Helobdella robusta
CACACGTCAATACACTCCAACACACACCTTAACACACATACATACGCCAATACACAATACACACCAACACACACTTATATTTGTTTGTACTCACTTTCACACACACTCACACACCAAGCATTCATTTACACACACACCAACAAACATTCAATTACACACACGCACACACACACACGCATACACACATACATACACACACAAATTGTATTTTGTAGGCATTTTGCAACCTTTTCCAACGTATAAAATTAAAAAAAATTTCACATTCAAATATCAACGCCCTGGCTACCAAAAACATTATATATTTTTCAAATTATAATAATATTTTAAATTATTATTTTATTATTTTATTTGTTTTTTTTAATTTTTCAATTGTTCGTTATTGAAGTTCGAAGCGTTGAGATGTTTTTCATCAGCAGAATATAATAGCCATTCTAAAATTCTTGGAAAATCTTTATTCTCTCTCTCTCTCTCTCTCTCTCTCTCTCTCTCTCTCTCATTCTTTTTTCTTCTCTTCTCCCTCTTTCTCTCTCTCTCTCTCTCTTTCTCTCTCTCTTTCTCTCTCTCTCATTTTTTTTCTCTCTCTCTCTCAATGTATCTATCTTTCTATATTTCTATATCTTGAAAAATTATTTATGAAACACTTTTTTTTCTCTCTCTCTCTCTTTTATTTTGTTTTTCTATTTGTATCCTATTTTCTCTTTTTCACATTTTCTCTCACTCTCTCTTTCTCTCTCTATCTCTTTTTCTCTCTCTAGAATATTGATTGATAGATTTGGCAGTAAATAACTTACATGCTTTTTTATACATACCTTTAATTTAATTCTTAGAATTCCAGATCTTTTCTCTGAAGAAAGTGATTGAGAGAGTGAGATAAAAAGAAAAAGAGAAAGAAAGAGAGAGAGAAAAAAGAGAGAGAGAGAGAGAGGGAAAGAAAGAGTGTGTATGTTTTAATGAATGTTTGAATGTCATAAGATTTTCTGGCATCTATCGTTCATAGAAATATATTTTATCGTTGTGGGTAACTTTTATCGCGTCGGGGGGGAGTGTTTTATCGTCCTGTATGTATGCTTGTAACTGGGTTTGTGCGTGTGTTTAAATACGGTGTGTTTGTGTTATTTGTTGGTGTGTTTGCTGCTGCGTATATTAGTTTGTTGGCGTGTGTGTGTATTTTGTATAATGTGTATGTGTATGTGTGTATGTGTGTATGTGTGTGTATGTTTGTTGAATGTGGGAGTGTTTTTTTGATTGTTGTGTGTGTGTTTGTTTGGGTGTGTGTGTTTATTAGTTTGGTGGTGTGCGTGTGTATTGTGTTTAATGTGTATGTATGTGTGTGTATGTGTGTTTGTTTGTTTGTTGTGTGTGTTTGTGTGTGTGTTTGTGTGTGGTGTGGATGTACAGTGTGTGTGTTTGTGTTGTTTAATATTGTTTAATAAAACGAACCCATCTGGTTGCAACAAGAAAGGCAACATCCAACCTCCCCCCTGTAAAAACGACAAATAAACGACAAACATAAACGCGTGTAATGAACGCATCAATGGCTGAAAACGCGTCGGTTT
>NW_008704785.1:967906-971907 GCF_000326865.2 Helobdella robusta
ATTTTGTTGGTCAATCCATTTAGAAAGCTAGGTTGTCGTCCTATAATAATAATAATAATAATAATAATAATAACAATATAATAATAATATAATAATAATAATAATAGAATTATTATTATCATCATAATAATATATTATTATAAAATAATAAGAATAACAAAAAATAATAAGAAGATAAGAAGAAGAAGAAGAAAAACAAAAACATTATCGTTACCATGCGAGCCTATTCGGATGCGTTTGGATTTAACTTTGGTGTGTTTTGTGGTTTACAATTATCTTCTTCTTCTTCTTGTACGCATATACACACAAACACACACATACACACATGTACATACACACACACACACAGACAGACACACACACATTCACAACACACACCAAATCAGAAATCACACAACCCTGTTAGCTCACGGAAAATATTAAAAAAATATTTGAAATTGTGATAATGATGACAACGATGGTGATGACGATGATGATGATTATGGTGATGTTTCAGACGATGGTGGTAATTATGATGTCGTAGATGATGGTGATGATTATGATGATAATGACGACCTTAAGAGCAGAGTTTACTGGCTTTTAATACCTCAATACGTTTCAAACGTGACGGTATTCGTGTGTCTGTATTTGTTTGGGAAAAGAAAATTTTGTATTTGTATGTATGTTTGTATATATGTTTATATGTATGTTTGCTGACTGACAAGCGTAAACAGACACAGACACAGACACAGACAAACCCCCACTCTTAGACAGACTGATAGGCACAGACAGACAAAAACATTCCCAGACGCACGCTAAAACAGACGCATGCAAACAGACAAGCACATAGACATATGCATTTACAGACAGACAAAAAGACCGACAGACAGACAGACAGATAGACAGACAGACATAAAAATGAGATAAGAAAACCAAAAAAAGAGTGGGTGTTAGTTGGGTTCTCTAGGGCTGTGAACGCTGATTAAATTAAATGTAAACTTGGAATTGAATTTTTTAGAAGGTTTTTTGATTTTTTGGGTCATTTTTTTTAAAATTATGATATAACAGTGATGATATTATTACTGACGATGGTGAGGACGGTGATCGCGGTAATGATAATGATAACGATGATGATGAGGAGATGATGATGAGGAGATGATGATGAGGAACAGGACGATGATGATGAGGAACAGGACGATGATGATGATGAGGATGATCAAAAAAACTTTTTTATGCTGCGATAAAGTAATGGAAATTTTAATCGTATTAACGGTTCGACAAACGTAATTAAATACATCTTCGCTTTTTGCCAAACAAACAGAAAGACAGACAGACAGACAAACATACATACATGCATACATACATGCATACATACATACATACATGCATGCATACATACATGCATACATACATACATACATACATACATACACACACACACACACATACATACATACACACACACACACACACATACATACATACATACATACATACATACATACACACATACACACATACATACATATCTACAAAACACGCAATTATAAACAATCCCTACCATAAACAAACACACACACACATACACAATACACACATGTATATACATACGTACATACAATACACTTATACACACACATACACACGCGCACACACACACCTACGAACAAAAGAATCATTAGCTGATAAGACAACATCGTGTTAAAGTAACCTTTTTCAATCCTTGCCTAGTTTGAACGCTGTGAAAAAATTGTGCAAAAAACAAAGACTGAAAAGTCAGGAACACACACGCACACACGAACACATATACACACACATCCACACACACAAACATACACACACACACACAAAAATCAGAATATTAAATTTAAAAAGAAAATACAAAACCATACCATACCATACAATGGTATTCGTTTGTATATAATATAATCAAGGAGGTTATGATGCATATTTTTATGTATTTTTATGGTTTCTTTCGGCATTTAAAAATAAATTTGTTTGTATGTTTGTATATACATATATGTATATATATGTATGAATGTATGTATGTGCGTGTTTGTATGTATGTGCTGAAATACAAAAAACACACGAATTCAGAAAAAAAACTCATTTCAATAAAACAAAAATCAGAAAAAATAAAATTTAAAAATATTTCTCCCATGAGGAAGAAACTTTTAACAATGTCATTGTGTATGCTTGCATGTATGCGTGTGTATGCGTGTGTGTGTACATTTGTGTGTGTATGTGTGTGCGTACCTATGTATGTATATGAGTGCTTTGTTGATGTGTGTGTAATGTATTTTTATGTATATAGGTGTGTGTGTGTGTGTGTGTGTATGTGTCATGTGTACTAGAAAGTGTGTGTGTGTGTGTGTGTGTGTGTGTGTATTCAATTCAATTCAATTCAATAATGAGTTTATTCAGCAAAAAGCTAGGAGACCCGAAGATATGACTTGTTGGGCCACCATAAAATTTACACCAAAATTATAAATTGAAACGAAATGTTCATATTTCACAATGAAATAATGATAGTTCTATAAATAAGAAAAAATAAGATTAATTAAATAAACTTTCTTAAAATTGAATAAATATAAAGTACATAACGGAAAACAATCCCATTAACAGAGGACATGGTTGAAATAATTAGACTGAATGAGCAAATAGATAGATTTTCTAAATAGAGCAAGGGAAGAAGAATTTTTAGTAGTCATCGGTAATGAATTCCAAAGACGCATAGAGATATATAAGACGGAGTTGAGAAAAAAATTTGTTCTAGGTTTCAAAAAGTAAAATTGAGAATTAGAACGTAAACAATTTTGCCTAGTATTTTTAAATAAATTAATCTGATCTTTAAGAGATTGACAATAATTTAATTTATATATTTTAAAAAAAGATAGTAATAGATAAATAATGTGTAGTTGGTTTATGGTAAGGATATTTGCTGTTTTATAGTATGAACTTACATGGTCAAATCTCTTTAATTTAAACAGAATGCGAAGAAAAAAATTTTGAGCTAGAGTTAAAATATGAAGGTTTGATTTAGATGTATCACCCCAAACAGAAACACAATACGTCAAATAAGGAAGAATAAGAGAGTTATATAAAGTTGTTAAAATAAATCTAGGAAATTTAAACCTCAATCGATAAATAAGACCCAAGTTTTTAGACAGTTTACAGGAGATATGTTTGATATGATTCAACCAAGATAAGTTAGAAGACAAAATAATTCTCAAAAATTTAAATGACTCAACCCTTTCAATAGTAATATTATTTAAATATATAACTGGATAAACAATATCTGTTCTAATTTTAGGACCAAATAATATAAAACATGTTTTACTTAAATTGATACGTAGATTATTTGAAACAACCCAATCGTAAACAAAATTTAGTTCGTAGTTAATTAACGAAACATGAACTTGTAATGAAACTTGGAACTTGTAATGAAGACGTATATTTTTCTTGTTTTGAGCACCATAAATTTGAATTAAATCAAATTATACGGAATAAATAAATAAAAAATATTATTAAATAAAATATATAAAGTAGTAAAAAATAGAAATAAAAAAATGAATAATGGATGACAGAGCGGGAAAGAAGTTTTGAAAGGGAGAGGTCATCTTCATAATCGTCATCGTCGTCACCATCAATGCGATCATCACCACAACCACCACCACAACCATCATCATCATCTACACATTCTCATTATCATCATCATAACCTGCGAAAACAGGAGTGGCGACGATAGTAGCCCCGCCAGCGTCCACAGGCCGATGATGATCTTCAGGGCTCTGCCACTATCGCACCAAGTACGTGACTTCAACGGATGCACTATGACGATGTACCTGGTGATGATGATGATGATGGTGATGATGATGGTGGGGGTGGTGGTTATGATGATGATGATGGTCGTGGTGATGTTGATGATGATGATGATGGTGATGATGATGGTGGTGATGGTGTTGATGATGATGATGGTGGTGATGATGATTTTGATAATTTCTAAATATGAAAAACTTTAC
>NW_008704785.1:972636-977221 GCF_000326865.2 Helobdella robusta
TTCGTTTGTATGCATCCTAAAATGATAAAGTTGTCATGTCTCATGCTATTATTCCTTGCTTCCTTGGTTCGAATGTTATCAGCGTGATAATCATTGCCTATACAAGTGTGTGTGTGTGTGTGTGTGTGTGTGTGTGTGTGTGTGTGAGTCGTGTGGGTGTGTCGTGTGGGTGTGTCGTGTGTTTGTTTCATACAAAAGTGTGTATGAAACATGACTGGTACAGCCTCATCAATTGTAGTACAGCCTTTGTGATCCAAATTATGTAAGTATGAAACCATTTGCCATCAGCTCAGTTCTTTCAAGAACCAAAACATAGTATACCGATGTTTTGTTCATCATTTCAAACATTTCATCATAAAATGTTTATGCACACGTCTGCAAACATAAACACATTGTAATGTTGTGTCTACGTTAACTAACTATTCAAACGAATATTCGGATAATTTTGATCCGACAGCATAAGAATGTGTAAATATTCGAATGAATACTTGAACAACCTCGATCAAACCGTTGTGGGAAGGTGTAACTATTCAAACGAATAAAGCAGGGATGTGCCAACTTTTGAAATGAATATTATAAAAATGTACTTTCGAGATAGTAATTTCAGAAGAGTGTAGCCGACAGACGTATGCTTGCGAAATGTGTTTGTACCTACTTGACGATTAAGAAGTCGCTCGCACGTCGTCTGCTGCTGCTGCTGCTGCTGATGAATGCTGACTGCTGGCTGCTGGTTTGTTTGCTGGTGACAGAAAGTTAAATGAAAAAAAATTCCAAAAAATTGCTGTTTCGTCGTCGTGTTGTTGGTTGGTTTCTGCACTTACTTGTGTGCCAGACATTTTGTTTGTTTGTTAATTCTCTCTCTCTCTCACTCTCTCTCTCTTTCTATTTATTCATCATTCAGTTTTTCTCTATCCATCTATCTTTCAGCATTTGAATTGTCTAGAGAGGAATAAATGAATGAATGATAATAGAGTTGAATAATTGCATATGCATACTTAAGTGGGAGTTGTCTGTGTGGTTGTTTTCTATGTGTACTATAAACGTTTGTCAACTCTCTTCCTCTCCCCCTCTCTATCTCTCTCTCTCTCTCTCTCTTTCGTTATTTATCTTTCTATCAATTCTTCCCTTTCATTACTTTAAGCTTTTTATCAAAAATATTTGCGTTATACCTTACATGACATAATCTTGTGTGAATTTATGCAAGTTAAGAAAATATTTCATTTTTCTCTCTCTCTCTTCTTCTCTCTACTCTTCTCTCTTCTTTCTCTCTCTTTTTCTCTAACCAACTCTTTTTTTGTTTGTCTTTTTTCTCTTTTTAAAAAGTTTTTTCTAACTTTTACAGAGACGTGTTTTTGTATGAAAAATATAGTATTTGTTTCCTTCGATGCATAATTTTTCTCTTTCTTTCTCTCTCTCTCTCTCTCTCTCTCTCTCTCTCTCCTTCTTTCATTTTCTCTCTCTTTTTTTCTTTCTGCCTCTTTTTCTCTCTCTCAGCATAAACAATGCTTTGTATTAGTGTGAAAGGTGTTACTGAGAGGATTAATTTAGTATTTATTAGGACGAGTGGATGTTGTGGTCGGTGATGTTAATGTATTATAATTTATTGCGCTGATTGGTTGTAGAAACTTGTGCAGAAAGAGAGAGGGAGAGAAAGAGAGAAAGAAAGAAAAAGAGAGAAAGAATGTGGTAGGAAAAATTAATCTAGCCATAAAATTAAAAATTTACAGAGAGATAGACAAAAGAAGAGAGAGAACTACGAAGAAATAATTCTAGTCAAAAATCATTGTTATAGAAAGAAAAAGCGAGAGTTTGGAGAGAGAGAAAGAAAGAGAGAAAAGTGAGAAAAAGAGAAAAAAAGGAAAGAGAAGGAGAATACAAATTGTGGATAAGATAGAAAAAATTCAAAGAAATCGATTGTTAAACCGAGCAAAAAACCGAATCATTGATTGAAGACAAGTCAGCCGACGATATTTACTTACATGGCTAATGTTGGGAGAACCGTATTTTAGTATTTTGTAGATTGGTGTTAACCATTTGTGGCATTTTTTGTGTTGTATTGTATTGTGCTCCGTTGTATTTTATTGTATTGTGTTAATAGTTTTTTTTTCATCAATATTTAATTTAGAGTGATCTTTTTATTAATAAGAAGTGAATATGAAACGTTAGAAATAACATTTTTTGATTTATTTTATTTTAAAAAAGACCAACAAATAAAAAAAGTAAGAAACAAAAAAATCAATTGAAATAAAAAAATAACTCTAAAAAAATTAGTTCAGCGGTTGGCAAATGACATCTTCATCAATTGTTTCCCATTTTCTTCCAACAATGCCTCTTGCCATCAAACTTGTTCTGGCGGCAGGTTTATTGTCGGACCTTCTTTCAATTTTTTCAATCCGCGGCTTTGTTTGACTCTTAAATTTTGCCAAATCTTTAGAATTATCTTCATGCAACATGGGTTTGTATGAAGCTGGGTAGCACAGATCGATGTGGTTATGGAAAAATTCTTTGTAACCATTCTCAAGAAGATATATCTCCGGGTAGAATAGATGAGGATAGTTATTTTCGTTTATTTCTCTGTCTTTGTTTCTCAAAAACCTGCACATCTTTGGCCCTCTTTCAGATGAAAATTCGCAGTGAAATACAAGGATATTTTTTTTCTGATTACCGGTGCACAAACCAGCATTGCTCAGAATAAATTCACTCAAGATGGAATCTTTCGTGTAGAAATTCCTGGCTCCCATGATGTGTCCGCCTTCATATTCGTACGGATATCTGCAGTCAATTATGGTGCAGCTATCAAGGACATTATCGTACTTTCCTAGTAAAACATCTGTAAGCTGAAACGTTTGGGAATGTTATTTAATAAATTTGATTTTTTTAATTTTTTCTAAAAAATTTTATATTTTCATTTTGTTAAATCAAACAAATAAATATGGATGAAAGAATGAATAAAATGACATGGAAGCCAGAGAATATCAGTTACAATTAGTAAATAAATATTAATTTAGACAATACTGTTTGGTGGCTGATGGCTTTGAGGTCGCTATGCTTTCCATCTTGAAGGACCGGCAGTATGTAGGAAGCGCTGAAATCGGCAATCAGGTTTGCATTCTCATCCTCTTCGTCTAAATATTTTTTAATAGAATCCACCTGAGAACGATATTTCTTAAACTTATTCACAACTCCATCTTCACTTTTCAAGTTTTTTCTTCTAAGATTCAGCTCGTCTAAGCTCAAATTTTTTTGAAAGGGCAAATATTTTTTGGTCGGTTGTTTCTCTTCTAATTTGGGATCAGTCCGGACATTTTGGGATTTATCAGGAATCCTCCTTCCAATTTTGAAACCTCTACAGAAAGATGTCACAGGTGACGTTGGTGGAGATGGGAGAATATTTTCAAATCCCACCATCCTTTTTCTCTTTGCACTCGAGCAATCAGCAACCATCGGAGATTGAAATGTTTTAACCAGGAATTGCCCAGCGCTTGGACTGTTCATCTCTTCAAAGTTATTTCCAAACGTGTTTCTCTTTGGTGTGTTACAACTGGCTTCACCATCACAATCCATGTCGCCATTATCTGACGACAGTTCCAACCTTCGTTTTCTCTTCATGCCTGAAAAGGTATTTTCCATATTTAACTTCATTGAGCAAGATTTTTGGCTTCTGGAGAAGTTTGAACACCTACCTGTGTAAAAGTCGTTATCATAGTCACTAATCATACTGGTATCCATCATCTCTTCATCGCCGGCTTGCTCAAAAGGTAAACAATTTTCAAGATATCTCGACATTTTTTAATAACTAATAATTATTTTGAAATAATAATTATTATTATTTTATTTTAATCAAATTAGACGAGAATTAGTTGGAAATTAATATTTTTCACACATTAAAAATCCTAAACGGGCTTTTTATATTTATAGTCAAGAGACGCTGGATATGTTGTATAAATTTATGCCTAACTTTCGCTAATTTAAATTCAACTTAACACTACTACACGACAACAAAGTGAACGTTTAAATCAATTACACTGTAATAATAAAAATGACATTAACATAATTTTAATTGCTCTCGTAATTTTAATAGTATCGCAATAATACTCTCAAAGTATTAATTTAAGGATCGTAAAATCTGCCTACCTCGTAAAATTTAGCCCCAAGAATCATCGCATTTTATAACAGAGATAAATTTACAGGCAAACAAAGGTGAACGAAGACAAATAAACTTATAACAAAGACCAAAAGACCAAGACAAAAGGTTAATAATCGATGATCAGATGCAAATTAGAAGAGTTACAATTCCATTTTTCCCTTCTTTCGATAATTTTATTTTGAGTCATTTGAAATTGACACTCAAAGTTCCATGCTACTTCTTTATACTAGTAGTAGCAGATACACAGCAGTAGTAGTACCTATACACCGAAATTATAACGAATATAATTATTTTAGTGGAATCTATAAAAGTTTTTCATAATAAATTCATAATAATTATACAATTCACCATTTGCAAGTGTGTGTGTGTGTGTTGCTATTATTATTATTATTATTAGTAGTAGTAGTAGTAGTAGTAGTAGTAGTAGTAGTAGTGGTA
>NW_008704785.1:977271-978045 GCF_000326865.2 Helobdella robusta
TGCAGTAGTATCATAAAACGTTTCGAAGATAAGTATCAAAGTCAAATTTATTAATTAGCTTGATCGAGATTAATTCATTCATTCATTCATTCATTCGTTCGTCCATTTGTTCATTCATTCATTCATTCGTTCGTCCATTCGTTCATTCATTCATTCATTCGTTCATTCATTCATTCATCCATTCATCCATCCATCCATCCATCTGGCTGTCATTTACCTAATCAACTAAAATGACAACACTTTATTTTTGTTTTTTTTTGACAATTTTTTTTACGCCCAAGGTAATTTTGTAATATTTTTAAATTATGCCGAATCTATAATGAGTTTGCTGCCCTCTATTCTAATGATGTAATTGTTGTAATTGCTGTTTTAATTGTTGTTATTGCTCTTATTAACACTGTTGTTATTTTCATTAATGTTATCACTTTTGTTATTCATCATCATCATCATCTTCAGGTACGTACATACATACATTTCAATAAATTTAAAAAAAAATCATGATACTATCATCATCATCCGTATCATTATACATAAGTCGTCATCATTGTCATCATCATCGTCTCTAACAATGCCATCATCATCATTATTTCTATGATTATTATTATTTTCATCATCATCATCATTGGCTGAAGGATTGTAAAGACGTCTTAATAGGCGAAACTAGGTAAACAAAAACAAGTACTACTACTACCACTACTACTACTATTACTACTACTACTACTAGTACTACTACTACTACTACTACTACTACTACTACTACAGCTACTCAACTGC
>NW_008704785.1:979156-1030375 GCF_000326865.2 Helobdella robusta
ATGCATCGAGGTTCTTGGCCCGATGGACCCCAACACCCTTAAATTTCTTAAGGAAATAGGCAAAATGATCAGTGTCAGATCAGGTGACAGCAGGGAACTGTTTTTTGCAACCAACCACATTTCGTGCTTGTTGCAGCGGTTCCTGCGTGTCTGTGTGCTTGAAAATATCCAACTGAATGCCGACATGTGCAATTAACGACAAATCAAAGTGTTAATCCATTTGTTACTTGATGTTTGACGGTTCAGTGTCACTCATCATGTTTTGGTTTTAACATACATACGTACATACATACATACATACATACATACATACATACACACACACACGTACATACATACATACATACATACATACATACATACATACAAACATACATACATACATACATACATACATACATACATACATACATACATACATACATACATACATACGTGTACATACATACATACGAGCATGTAATGTTTACTTATTGCGTTTCCATTTCAAGTTTATTTATTCTATTTATTATTATTATTGTTGTTGTTATTATTATTATTATTGTTATTGTTATTAATGTTATTATTGAGACTGCTATAAAAATACTGTTACTACTACTACTACTACTTCTACAACAACAACAACAACTACTACTACTACAACTACTACTACTACTTATTACTGCAGCACATAGAACAGCGTTAAGCAATCCGAATAAAAAAGACAGTAAATATTTGAGCATCTGAAAAGATGGGTAAACATTTTCCTTTTCCGGTTTATCAATACACCGGTTCGATTATCAAAGATCGTGAAAGCACAAAAAACAAAGATAAAAAATGTTGAATAAATATAAAAAAAAAAAAATAAATAAACTATGGATTCTACAGAGCAATGTACTTTATCGTCATCATCATCTTCATCATCATCGTCATCACAATATTTATCAACGTTATCAGTTAAAATTCATTTATATAGCGCTAAATAATCATTTTAATTAAAATCATTTGTTTTTTCGCGGACCTATGCGTTAAACGGTCATATCCAGTCGATTCATTTTCTTTGTTTATCGCCCATTTAGTGTTTTTGGCGTTGTGGACTTGGATGTTTCTGAGTATGTTTGTATGTATGTTTATTGGTTTACATGTTTGTGTATCAATGTATATGTCCAAGTTTATTTGTATGTATGTATGTATGTATGTATGTATGTATGTATGTATGTATGTATGTATGTATGTATGTATGTATGTATGTATGTATGTATGTATGTATGTATGTATGTATGTATGTATGTATGTATGTATGTATGTATGTGTGTATGTATGTATGTATGTATGTATGTATGTATGTATGTATGAACGTATGTATGTATGTATGTATGAACGTATGTATGTATGAACGTATGTATGTATGTTTGTATCTTTTTAGTCTGTTTGTATGCATTGTAGACTAACAGCACATCATCCTACTTTATGAGCATTATAATTGCGTTTCGTATGCTGATTTTGCCTGCGGTATACTTGTCTCTATTTGTTTGTTTGTCTGTCTGTATGTTTGAGTGTATGTGTATGTGTGTATTTATGTGCGTACATGTGTGTGCGTGTGTGTGCGTGTATGTATGTGTATGTGTGTGTGTGTGTGTGTGCATGTACTCTTAAGTATTTTACCATAATTTTTTCATACTTTTTTATGAACGGTTAACTTCGAAGGCTATAAACTTGTCAGATTGCATTTTTGGCAGTAAATTTTTAGGAAAATATACATGTGTATATAAATCCTCCTCATCATCATCATCATCGTCAATTGTCATCCTTATCATCAATAATATCATCATTATCATTACTGATATCATCATTATCATTACTGATATCATCATTATCATTACTGATATCATCATTATCATTACTGATATCATCATTATCATTACTGATATCATCATTATCATCACTGATATCATCATCATCAATAATATCATCACTGATATCATCATTATCATCACTGATATCATCATTATCATCATCACTGATATCATCATTATCATCATCACTGATATCATCATTATCATGATCCATGTTGATGTTGATGTCGACAGAGTAATAAAACCCTAGATGTGCTCTGATGTAGTCTACTGTGACGACAGGCATTCGTTTCGTCACCATCATGACGTCATCATCGTCGTCGTCATCGTCGTCGTCATCATGATCGTCACCATCATTATCATCACAATCGTCGCTGCTGACGTCATCATCATCGTTTATGACGTCATTTCCATTAATGATCTTCCACGATATCCATTTGCCAGTACGGAACATAGAAGCGATAAAGTTGCGCACCAAAAGGCATTCATTCATTTATTCGTTCATTCATTCCTTCGTTCGTTCGTTCATTCATTCATTCATTCGTTCGTTCGTTCTTTCGTTCGTTCAGTCATTCATTCATTCATTCATTCTTTCATTCATTCATTCATTCATCCATAATGCATGTTTTTAAGAATTTCACAAAAATACACCTTAGAAGTTATCTAAAAACAATTCATGAATAATTGAACAAAGATATAAAATACGATGTATATAAAATTACCGCGAAAAAAAAAGAAATTCAAATTTCTTTTTACGTTTTTTCCCGCCATGTATCAGGTTTTGGCGCCAAAAAAACTAATTCAACAGCAGTAGCTGCGTGTGTGTTCATTAGCAGATTGACGCAAAAAGAAATTGCCGAAAATTTAAATTACGGTTCTTGAATATTTGATAAATGCCATGAAACACGCACACACACACACACACACACACACACACACATACACTCACGCACACACACACCACAAACACACTCACACACACGCACGCACACATGCGCACATTCATACATAGAGAACACAAATTTATACATATACATGTTTGTATTGTTTGTATGTTTGTGAACATCTTATACATGCCTAGCATTCGCATATACGTACACTCACAAGACAAAAATATACATATAAATATACAAATTTACACACATGCACGTACGCACACACACACACCACGCACACACACACATATGCACTCTAATTTTAAATTTGGTTAGTTACATAATACATGAAAACAGTTCATTTTATATGTTCATTAAATTCTCTTCACTGCTTTGTTTATGGAAAAATAGAGGAAAGAAAGAGAGAGAGAGAGAAAGAAAGAGAGAGAGAGAGAAAGAGAGAGAGGGAGAGAGAGAATGCAGATGATGCATAGAGGTAAAATTGAATAATGAAAGAGAAGTTTTGAAAAATTTCATGCAATTTAATAAATACAAGTTTCTGTGAGGTAGTAAATTTCTATTGTTAGGTAGTTTTTGTATTGTTTGTATTGTATTTTTGGTACTGTTTGTATTGTTTTGTTGGTACTGTTTGTACTGTTTGACTTGTATTTTTTGTATTTTATTTTTTGTATTTTATTTTTTGTATTGTTTGTGTTGTATAGATTGTACTGTCTGTATTGTATTGTTGGTACTGTTTGTATTGTATTGTTTGTATCGTTTGTTTGTATTTTTTGTATTGTTTGTTTGTATTGTATTTTTTGTATGTTTTTTGTCCTTTAAAAAATATGTTGGTTGTTAATGTTGTTATGTTTTAATTCGAATAAAAGATTTTCATGTGTTTAATTTAAAAAAAAAATTGTTTTAATATTTGTTATCAGTAAACTATCATAACTACCACCATCACCAACACCTTTATCACCCTCATAACCACCACCATCATCATTATCATCACCGCCATCATCATCATCATCACCAACCTCTCAAAACTGACAGCTACCAGGCTAAAAACTGACCCGCACGATGTCATCATGTCAATGAACCAGCTGAACTTGCACAGTAACCTCCCACCTGCTATGTCGCTCTGCATCCTGCATAAATTAACATAAATTATGAATTAATTAACATATAATTACAGGTACATCAACATTATAGGTACATCAACATTGTAGATACATAAACATTGTAGATACATAAACATAAATTATGAATAAATTAACATAAAATTATAGATACATTAATCAATAGATTGTGGGTGCATCAGATAAATTAATATCATGGGCGATATGATATAACGTGGTTTGAGATTGAATGTGTGTGTGTGTGTGTGTGTGTGTGTGTGTGTGTGTGTGTGTGTGTGTGTGTGTGTGTACATGTATACATTTGTTAATTAAATGAAAACACTGATTAAATTGGGTTGAATTAAAATGCTTCGTTCGGAGCTGAATGAGAGTGTTAGAGATGAATTCTTCTCTTTTCTTAATCCAGGTGCAGTCGAATTTAATTTACCAAAATTTAACTTTGGTGAATTTCGTCAAAATAAAATTAGATTGAACATTAGATTAAAATATACCATGCACCCATTTATTCATTAATTAAATCAATCATTAATTCATCCAGCCATCCATTCATTCATTCGTTCATTCATTTACTGGCCAACTATTTTTCACATAATCAGTCTATTTATCTGTTTATGTACCGTCCGTACATCCGTCCATCCATTCATTCATCCATCCATCCATTCATTCATTCATCCATTCACTTACTCACTCTTTTAACCAACCAACCAACCAGCAAACTGACTAACTTAACAATCAGTTCGTGAGGTGTGCAGATGACCAGGAACAAGAGGTCTGAAATAGCTAGACCTACGAGAAATCTCGAAGTTGATGTTCGCCTCTTGGAGTTTGCTACGTGTGACAGTACAACCAACACGTTACCTGTGTGTGTGCGTGTGTGTGTGTATGTGTGTGTGCGTGTGTGTGTATGTGTGTGTTCATAGCGAGTTAATAAATCAACCAACCAGCCAGCCAACCAACCAATCAGCCAACCAACCAACCAATCAGCCAACCAGCAAATTAACCGACCGACTTACCGACAAAACCGACGAAGAATGTGACAATGAAGAAGAGGCAAGTCGGTATGAAGGAATCGTCATCGATCCATTTCTCTTCGATCCGTTTCAAATCCGTCACGTAGATGGCAGTACGGATTAAATGTTCCGGAAAACCAGACGGAAGTAGCGGTGTTGATAATGATGTCATCGTTGATGATAGTGATGGTGACAACGATAGCAATGATGATGATGTTGGCGATGATGATGATGATGATGTTGTTGGATATTCCAGAAGATTTAACATATTCTAAGAGTTATTTTCTAACTGTGCTAGAGATGCTTATTATTATTATTAATTATTATTATTATTATTTATTATTTTATAATAATAATAATAACAGTAGTAATAATAACAGCAACAACAAAATTAATAATGATTTATGGATTTGGTTAACCTAAATATCTAGAATTACACGAGGTTATATTGTATATATAATATATATATATATATATATATATATATATATATATATGTGTGTGTGTGTGTGTGTGTGTGTGTGTGTGTGTGTGTATATATAAATTTATGTGTAGATATGATATATATCTCTATATATCATATATCATATCATGATATATCAGTGACATTATATATCATATCAGTTACACGTTACAAACGTACATCATTCTTTGTGCTATATAATTATCTAATTTATTTCATTATTAATTAGTTATATAATAACAATAATAATTAAGGAAAAAATTATATTATTATTATTGTTGTTGTTATTATTGTTATTATTATTATTATTATTTACATTATGTTATAAATAACAAATGCACATAACAGTTCCGGCAGTATTAAAATAATAAATAAATATTTTTATTCATTCATTTATTCGTTCGCTCGCTCGTTCGTTCATTCTTTCATTTGTTCGTTCACCTATCCATCCATCCACTAACAACATCGGAATGAAGATGTTCACTCCATGCCTTTTTTATACTTTCGTTCTCTCTCTTTCCCTTTCTTTCTTTTTTTTCTCTCTTTCTCTCTCTCTTATTTTTTCTCTTTTTTTTGCTCTCTCTCTCTCTCTTTCTTTTTCTCTCTTTCTTTCTCATCATCATCATCATCATCAATAATTATTGCTATCATAATTATTTTTTTATCGCCAGCGCAATGGCATAATAGATTAGTGACCTTCTTCAAAATTTTACAAGGTCATCAGGGATCGTGACGTCATTTTTGTTGTTGTTAGTGGTAGTAGTAGTAGTAGTAGTAGTAGTAGTAGTAGTAGTAGTAGTAGTAGTAGTAGTATTAGTAGTAGTGGTAGTAGTAGTAGTAGTAGTAGTAGTAGTAGTAGTGGTAGTAGTAGTAGTAGTGGTAGTAGTAGTAGATGTAGTGGTAGTAGTAGTGGTATTAATAGTAGTAGTATGAGTAAAAAAAAGAATTAAGAAAATGAGAGGTAAGGAATGAAATTGAATTGATGATTTATTGAAAGAAAAGTCAAATAATGAGAATGAATGAATGAACGAACGAACGAAAGAATGAACGAACGAATGAACAAAAGAATGAATGAATAAACTGAAAACAAAATAATGAACCTGAAAACAAATGAATTAACGAACGAACGAAAAGTTTTGGATTGTTAACTGTTTGTTTAATGATCTTTTAACTATCCGACTAATGTATGTTTGTATGTTTACATGTATGTATTGTGGTGTGTATGTATGTATGTATGTTTGTTTGTTTGTTTGTATGTATGTTTGTATTTTTGTATCTACGTACCAAAATCTAAATGAAAAGACAGAAAAAGAATGATTTTCTCGTTAATTTTGGTATATAATTGTTGATTCTTTGGTATATAATTGTTGTTCTTGTTGTTATGTTGTTGTTGCTGTCATCATCACCAACAACATCACCACCACCAACAACAACAACGACATCATTACCATCATCATTACCATCATCGTCGTCAACAACAACCCAAAAAACGCTAACCTAGTCATAATGTTGCCTGATTTAAGCTTTTAAGAGTTCCAAAAACTCCTCTTGATAACGATCTCTCGTTGAATTATTCATAATAACAATAATAATAATAATAATAATAGTAATATTAATAATAATAATAATGATAATAATAATGATAATGATGATAATGATAATGATAATAATAATAATAATAATAATAATAATAATAATAATAATAATAATAATAATAATAATAATGATAATGATAATGATAATGATAATGATAATGACAATAATAATAATAATAATATTTTCTTTCCTTTGAACAAATTGTTATAACAACATCATGCAATTTATCACTCTGATGATAAGTGTCTTAAATGAATTATTTCTATTGTTATCATTATTATTATTATCATTATTATTATTATTATTAGTAGTAGTAGTAGTAGTAGTAGTTGTAGTAGTAGCAGCAATAGTAGTAGTAGCAGCAGTTGTAGTTGTAATAATTTGTTTGTTTTTTTGCAGAAAACTCCCTAATACTTTACATTATTTTGGACATTAAAATCTGACTTTCAATAGCTTCTGAATGCATATTTTTTTCCAGCTTTACCTTCCTGATATTTTATTATTTTTTTTTTATTATTCTCACACTGACTTTTAATTCGAAACTGTTTGTCGATGTCATTAATAATTTTGTTCAAAACGATGACGATGATGACTACAACAACAACATCATCAACAACAATAACATTAACAACAACAACAACATTAACAACAACAACATTAACAACAACATCATCAACAACAACATTAACAACAACAACATCAACAACATCAACAACAATATCATCAACAACATCAACAACGACAACAACGACATCAACAACAACAACATCAACAACAACAACATCAACAACAACAACATCAACAACGACAACATCATCATCAACAACAACAAAAGCATTAGAATGACGTCACATCAAATTCATTATATATCACTAATGACACCTAGGCGAATTTCTCATACAGGAATCATCATCATCAACATCTTCAGCAGCAATAGTAGTAGTAGTAGTAGTAGTAGTAGTAGTAGTAGTAGTAGTAGTAGTAGTAGTAGTAGTAGTAGTAGTAGTAGTAGTGGTAGTAGTAGTAGTAGTAGCAGTAGTAGTAGTAGCAGTAGTAGTAGTAGGAGTTTTTGTTGTTGTTGTAATAGTAGTGAAAGCGATCAATCAATGATCTGTCTTCATTTTGTTTTTTGATGAATACATAACTGAAAATTTTATCATTTGCATGCATGCACACAACATGAAACTAAAGAGTGAAAAACACAAAATGTTTTATTCGATAATCCATCATTCATTCATTCATTCAATCGCTCATTCACTCATTCATTCATGTCGTTCGTTCGTTTGTTCATTCATACAATTTTTTGTTTTTATGCTCAATCAATCATTAGTTTTTCACTTATGTGTTTTTTAATTCTTTCTTTCGTTGGTTGAGTCGTGAATTATTACTTTCATTCATTCGTTAATTCATTCGTTCGTTCATTCATTCAAAGTTTAAAAGACACAAGACATATTAACATATAATATCTATCACCTCCCTCAAATGAAGATTCACTTCAAAAGCGTATAAAGGCAAGACAGCAAACAGAATTACAAATCAAAACTATGGCCGAACTCGTCGGTAATCATTTCAAACCCCATTCTTCCTCAAACTCATACAGACATCTCTTGAACCAAATTTTATTATTCCTCGTGTTATCTTACTTTAATCAGCCAACCCTTCTTTAAAAAAATTGCGTGTCAACCATGGATAACTTTTATAAAATTCCAGACAGCTTCCATGTATAGTTCATTTTTTACTCAAGAGAGAGACATTGTAATGGTAGTTTTACTTTACATGGTAATTGCAGACCATGCATGTGTCCCTCTGTGATATCTGCAGACTGAAACAACAAAATGAGCCGTCAAACTAATTAACATCAAACCATATGAACGTTGATGACTATTTAAAGATTAGAAAATAACTAAAAAATCATACTTGTCTTATTTTTATAGAAATTCAGGAACGTCGTGAAATAGAACGTAACCTTCAAAGACAACTCCAATGACTTTTTTCAGTTAACAAATCAAATTTAAATAATTTTTTCAATATATGAAAAACCGAAACTTCAAAACCAACCTATTTTAGTACTTTCTGCTCTTTTCTTTTTCAAGAAATTAGGTTCATCCAGATGCAATCCTTAGACAAATAAATTTAAAATTTTATAAAATTGCATATATACTAAATTTTAAATAACCTGGAAAGAGCATTGAACGAAGGCTAATCCATCTCAAGCTACGATGACGCAGTCCCACAGGACTTACCAACAAACGAGCAAAGAGATTTTCAAAAGAAATAATTTATCAGCCTACGAAAATTTGAACTTAATTAATTTCTCACTTGTAGACGCCTCGTTTAATTCATCTCCACTCTAAAATAATATAATAGTCGCATTCTGAAAAACTTTTACAGAAATCTTCGTTTCACGGAGTCGCAAACGGCAGAGCAGTCAAACCAAATAGGCAATAGCGGTCAAAATGTTTAGCTCTCAAAAGATCCGATAATAATTTTTTTTACCTGCTTCAAACAAGCGGAAAATACCAAAAAAAAACGGAAATTGTACATATAAAGCAAGATAGTGCAAATATATAACAATTTATAACAAATAATTAAAAATATATAATTGAAGATGTGACTTATAGCGCATATATAACGAATGTATATGAAAATAGGCTGTTTGTAACACTACCTTTGATGGTATTAGAAAAAGAGGAATCATATATGTATACAGACGCGCGCACACACACACACAGCGTATTACTTATATAAAAATTTATATATATATAGCAGTATATATTCGTTTAAGCAATATCAATAGCGACGATATAAAGCACATGAACACTTTTAAGTTGCGAATGAACAGTAACGAGTAAAAAATTACACCACACACACTAATCTGTCCACATGAGTTATGTCAATATTGAAAGATAACATAATTATGTATTAAATAATATTATTACTATCATAATAAATAACCTCTTAACGTGAACAATAATTTGATAACAAAATAATAATAATAAATATTAAACATTAAAAAAAAACAAATAAAAATTATGAATACAGAATGGCTGAGAAATGATAAATAAATTTAATTATGTGATTACTAAAGCAATTAAGTTTATTGGTGTTGCACGCACGCATACACACGCACACATACACATGCACGCGCACACACGTATGACTTAGTAATTTATTCAGTGTCTTTGACATCAGCAGTACCACCGTTATCTTTTTCTGCCTGTTTCTTCTTTCTGACTTCTTGCACGTGTCTCTCCTGTTACAGTTTATTATTTTTTAGGAAATTATTTTATCTAATTTAAGAGATATAATTTATTCAAATATTTAATTATGAATGAATTTTTTTGAAAATTTTGATCGATGAGATGGACTGCGAATTAATTTAAAATGTTAAAAAAAGGATTTATGATTAAAATGAAATAAAATTAAAAAAATCATCAGCAGAAAAACATAAAAAAGTAGATGAGCTAAATATAGAAATAGAATACAATAACACAAAAACATTGCAGCCCAAACAATGAAACAAACTAACAAACAACATTTCAAACACAGATCCAACTAAACAAGAAAATAAACAAAAATACAACCACAACACAAACACTAAAACCACACTAACTCACAACCAAAGACACCACCACATAATACTATAATACCCCATACTAACATGTTCCTTCAACTTTTCAAGCTTAGCAGCTTCTTGCGCTTTTTTGAGCTCTTCGGAGGCCACCAACTTATCGGCTAATTTTTTCTCAACCTCCTTGCTGAATGCTTCCTCTATGTCTTTGTTCTTCAGATTAACCTCTACTACCTTATCTTTCTCTTTTAGTACGGCCTGCAACCTCTGGGACTCTAGTTGCTAATAGAAAAGTGACTTTTTTTTAAAATTTGCAAGTATGAAAATGTGAGAGCTAATTAAAGTTAATTTTGTACTTTCAATGTAACTTAAGAGCTAATTATAGTTAATTTAATGTATTTTCAATGTAATTTAGAAAATAATTAAAATTAATTTAACAGTATTTTTAAATGTAATTTGAAAATAGGTGTGCCATTCAATGATAATTATAAAAAAATTGTCAACCCAAATCAACCAATCACAGACAGCAAACAAACAAACCAACCGACCACTCTCCTCTCTTCTGCCTCTTTCAACTTCCTATCAATATCCTCTTGCGAGATGGCAGGTCGGTCCTTGGATGGGGAGGGAGGTGCGACATCACTGCTCGCTGGTTTGATGATGACCTCAAATGCTACTCCTCCTCCACATTCTCTTTTGAGTTCCGTTCCTGTTAGAGATGGCATGATGGATATGAGTTCATGGTGCTTGTTGTTAGGTATTTTTGAAGAATTAATAAAAAGATAAAACAAAAACTTTGAAATAAAATTATAATAAAAATATTAAAAAAAATAAACATCACATAAATATATATTTATATTTTATAATATATGATATTATAGATAAACTACTAGTATAAACATGAAATTTTAAAAAATTAAGCTTAATTAATATTAAACTAAGCATCATAGACATAAAAAAAAATGTGCAAGTGAATCAAATTCAAAATCAACTCAGTTAAGTTACTTAGGTTAGTTGGTTAGCAGGGTAGGCATACTGTACTTACTTCTTATTATAATAATTATATGATAATGGGCCTCTAAACTAAAATAGGGTGTAGACTAAAATAGAGTATACTATACCCTATTTTATACTATACCCTATACTATACTATACCCGGTATAGAAGGGCAAACACACACAGAAATTGAAATAATTAATAAAAAATGCAGGCAAGAGTTCAAATCTCTTAACTTAATTAATGGAACAATTAAAAAACTCATTTTAGCACAAAATGATAAAAATTGATTTTTAAAATTAACCTTCAGCCATTTCTTTGCTTTAAAGAATTTTCAAAAACCGATTTTAGCGCCGAAAAAAATTCAAATTATACACTGGGAAGGCAGGAAAAGGAATTAATCTGCAAAAAGTTAATTCAAATTTAAAGATAAACTCTATTAAATATTCCGGGAACAATTCATCTGACTATAGAAGTCATGGAGTTAGAATAAAACTGAAATGATTATACCAATTTTTACATTGGAAATGTCGACATAAAAATAGTTGCCTTGGAATTTTATGTTAAGTAAGTAAATCTATCTTAAAACCAAAACAATATCTACTTAAATGAATAGAAAAATATATATATTTATCATTATATATGTATAATATATACATGCATTAATCACAAAACATCAACCCAAATCTAATAAAATTCAACAAAATTTGGCCAAAACATCAAACAAACAAACCATAAAAATTACAAAATTCTCAAATGCTAATTTGAAGCGCTATACAAATGGGCGCCAAACGATCACAGAACACTTCAAATCAACACATAAATACATATTTACATCATATATACACATGAATCTATACATAATACATGCAAAAACCTGCAATATAAAGCTTGCATTACATACAAATTGCGTTTATACGTACGTACGCACGCACATGTGTAGTGTACGTATAACGCGTGTGCGTATCAAATCGAACTCCGCAGTTGCATACCAAATGTGCTTATTATATATATATATATATATATATATATATATATATATATATATATATATATATATATTTCAAAAATTCAACACTACTTTCAACATTGTTCAACTTTTTCATATTTCTTTTTAATTTCCGAGAAATTAGACATTTTATTGACATACCTTATATATAATGCACTGAAGATGAGTTATTTATAACTCGAAATAGCTATTTGCAAATTTATTTAATAAAAATTTTTTAAAAAAACAATAAAATGTCTAATTTCTCGGAAATTAATAAATTAAAAAGAAATATGAAAAAGTTGAACAATGTTGAAAGTAGTGTTGAATTTTTGAAATGTTGCGTTAACAATAGTCTGTTACCAAAAAAAAAAATATATATATATATATAGTTTGTGTGTGTGGTATAATTTAGCTATGAACTGAACAGATATAATTATTAATCCTAGTAAATTTTTACAATCATATTAATATTATATTTATTTATTTATGTATTATATTTAAATTTTAGGTCTCTATATGTGCCCTTAAAAGTTTGGCGTCGACGTCAACCTGTGTAATGAAGAAGAATAGTCTGATCACAACTGCCAAGTGATAGCTAAGCAAATTTTTTTAGCTCTCAAGTTGTGTTAACGTATAAATATTGTAAAAACAATGAGACACCCGAGCGAGAGAGAGAAAGAGAGAGAGGGGGAGGAGAAAGAAGTGGAAGAAGACGAGAAGAAAGAGAGAAAAAAGATAAAAGAGAGAGAGAGAGAGATTAATAAAAGTGAAAAGTTTACATAAACTATCCTGAACTGACAGTAATTAATTAAGTAGGCAGGCAATCTCAATCTCAAACCAATTAAGTTGCTAAAATGAACAGAAAATTATCTCTAAGATGACTGCTGCAATAATTACAACAATAATAATAGCATAATAATAATAATAATAATAAAACAAGAATAATACTATTAATAATAAAACAATAAAAATAACAACAAGCCAGTAGGGGAGGTACCAGAAGATAGAATGTTAACGTAGCATAACTACATGCCAGTCAAACAAAGATTAAAACAGTAGGCCTATCATGAATGATGTGCTAAATTATTTTGCATGTGATTCATACGATGTTTGTACGTGTGTGTGTGTGTGAATGTAACGTGCGGTGCTGTGTGTACAATGTTTGTCTGCGTGTGCGTGTGCGCGTCTATCAGCTGCAAATGTTTTGTCTTCATCGAGAGTTAGAAAATAAAAGCTTCGAATTTGAATTTAAATACGTACGTACGTGTCACTTACAACGGACTCATCATTCAAGAACCACTTTGAGCGATTCAAAGAGTGTTAGGTAAGTTGGTTGGTTGGTGAGGTAGGTAGGTAGTTAGGTAGGTAGATATGGTAGGTAGGTAGATATGGTAGGTAGATATGGTAGGTAGGTAGGTAGGTAGATAGGTAGGTAGGTAGGTAGGTAGGTAGGTAGATAGGGTAGGTAGGTAGGTAGGAGCAGCATAATTTCCATGATACGGAACCCACAGGCCGAGGAAGAAATGAATTTACACTGTTGTTAACTTAACCGTAACAACGACAGTGGCGTCAGCAAAGTTGATGACGATGTCGATGATGACGCTTATGATGACGTCAGCGATGATGATGACAGATGACGTCAGCGATGACGGATGACGTCAGCGATGATGATGACGACTGGGAGGATGAGAAAGACGAAAATGCAAAAGTGAAAATGATGATGACTACGGAGATGATGACTCATAAAAATACAATAGAGAGTACGAAAAAAAGAGAGAGAATGAGAAAAATAGTGAGAGAGAGAGAGAGAGAGAGAGATTGTTTTGGGAATTATTCAGTGGATGCTTCTGATGATGGTAACGATCTCATCCGTAGTTCCTTCGTACAAACGAACGCGATAGGCGAGTGAGTGCACGCAAAGTATGTTTGTATGTGTGTATGTATAACCATGTATGTGTGTGTTTGTGTGTATGTGTAACCATGTGTGTGTGTGTGTGTCTGTGTGGAGTGTGTATGTGTAACCATGTATGTGTGTGTGGAGTGTGTATGTGTAACCATGTATGTATGTATGTGTGTGTGTGTGGAGTGTGTATGTGTAACCATGTATGTATGTATGTGTGTGTGTGTGTGGAGTGTGTATGTGTAACCATGTATGTGTGTGTGGAGTGTGTATGTGTAACCATGTATGTATGTATGTGTGTGTGTGTGGAGTGTGTATGTGTAATCATGTATGTATGTGTGCGCGTGGAGTGTGTGTGTAGCCATGTATGCGTGTATGCATGTTCGCCTGTGTTTATGTTCGCTGTTTCACGCATTTATACAGAGGGCTTCATTATTACCATTGATGAATGTGCCCGGCTGGCTAGATTGTATTAGCGTTTGTTTCTGTCTTTGATGGAAGATGAAAAAAAATCTATCTACAAAGTTTATTTACTCACGTGAAAAACCTCAGAATTCAAAACAAAAGACGGACAACAAAAACATGCAAACGAATAATATTCGTTAAAAAATAATTAACAATAAAACTGATTATTATGAAATTATGATGAAACTATATCAGCATTCTTTGACTTTTAATTGCTATCATCTTCTTGGGTACAACACGAACTGACTAGGAAGTGAGAGAAAGAGACCTTCTTTTCTCTCACCAACCCCCATAAAATCGACCAACTCGTTTACCTTTCACCACCATTAAAATCATTAAAATCTTGTTGCTGCAGTTGTTGCTGCTGAAGCTGCTGTTTTTTGGCGTTATTTAAAAGATCAGTATGGTAGTACCAGTCGCATCTCTGATAGTTGGCCCGGTTTAGGTAGCGATTCGATGTTGTGCTGTTGTTGTCTTGTTGCTGTTGACGTGGTTGCATGTTTAGCAGATCCGGTCTGCCTCCTTGTTTGGCTAGCCTGTAACGGGCACCATTCATTCAATCATTGATTGATTCATTCATTCATTCAGGCATCTGCTCATTCATTCATTCGTTCATTCATTGGAATTAATATAGCGCTGTTTTTAATGGCATTCCACATCGCACTTCAACCGTTAATTTGCATGCATGCGACGAGAGTTAATACAAAAAGAACACACAAACGGACGAACAAACAAACAAACACTCACACAAACAAACAAACAAACAAACACAGACACACACAACAAGAATTAACTGTAAAGATTGTTCCTTGTACCTAATATAAGGGCTATCAGACTCCTTGATCCAGCCATGCCTGGATATTGGATCATCAGCTGGTCCCACACCACTGTGACTCAATCCTGGAATTTGGGATATTGCCGGATATCCGGTTGGACCTCTTGTTAGGTCCGCTTTCTGTGGCACGTGATAAAACCAATCTACAATTTTTTTTTTATTTAGGGATAATAATTTGGTAAATCAATCATCGAATGAATGAATTAATGAATGAATAAAATAAATGAACGAATGAATGATTGATTGAATGATTGATTGAATGAATGAAATGAATGAGTAAATGAATGAATGAATAACGAAATAAATTACAAGCCAATGAAACCTTGTCCTAACGGTTGTTGCTTTTTACCACTCATAACAACGATAACTTTTAATTAATAATTAACTTATTTATAACAATAGCTATAATTAACTATAATTAATAATTAAATAAATGACTAAGAACTAACTGTAATTATTATCAATATTTTGAATAAACGCTTATATTGCAATTTTAACGTACAAAAATAACTGGTCTCTATAGCAATTATAAACATTTTCAGAATGAAGAGATCCTCGAATAAATCCAAATATAAATTAATATATATTATGATAATTTAATAAATAAATGAATAAACATATAAACTTGTAACAAATTAAAAGGGAATATAAATTTAAAACTTATTTTAATAAAACTCAACAGCTTATTACGAACAAAACCTTTGATAAAACATGTAAAAATTAAACTATACGTAATATTATTTTCATGTATAATTTTCTAAAGTTCAACCTTTTAAATTTACATAATTAAACAATTATCAATAAATAAACCGTCAAATTATTTGTAGGAATTGAACTATAGTCCCTAACTTCAGCTCTTAACTGGAAGCATTAGGTAGACATTCTATTTTTACATTAGCCGTATTACCGCGATGTTTGAGGACTTCCTATACTAATAATGACTTATCCGTGACGTCACTGTTAACCTAATTGTCTTTAATAAACAACTCACCATTTTCGTTAAAGTATTTAAGAATTTTTCACAAAAAATGTAAATAAATTTATCGGCAAGCGTTAATATAAGCACACACACATACGCACAAATAAGTTAACATAATAAAATATATTTATACGAACAAGCGATTGAACGAGATAAAATCCAAAAAATATTAGTATCGATATCGACATAGGTGTTTTTATTAATAATATTCACCACAACCTATATATAAACACGCACGCACGCACACATCAATGCAAAAATGGCCTAATAAATAAATAAAACGTACTATCGTGATGCCGGTCAATGTCAAATTTTGAATAACAATAAGTAAAGATATACACGTATACAGACTTGATAAAATAATATTTAATTATTCATAATATTAATTAATAATTCAAATAATCGTGGTTATTAACTAATTGTATTTACTTGATAACATTTGAAAAGTGACTACCAGCGATTAGATATCTCATTGATTGATTGATTCAACTAAATCAATCAATCAATTAATCGTTAATAAATCAATTAATTGAATAATTAATTAAGCTATTTCGTCTCCTTATTGTCTTGCAATGAAGCCTCGATGGCCGCTTGCATCATGGCGTCATCGTCTTGCTTGTAGTCCTGAAATTATAAATAATAAATCAATAAAAGAAAATAAATAATAATTAATTAAAGAAATAAACAACAATAATAATAATAGATATAATAATAACAACAAAAACACACAATCCCTCATCATTCGAACCTCTACAAAACAAATATTTTCGGAATATCAAGAAAAAATGAAAAACGAACCACGTATGTGTCATACTCAAATCGGTGCCTGACGTTGAGGTGCTGTATGAAATTGATACTCTTAAAGTTAGGGTCGCCCCAGGGCATCGAAACGCAAACCGGGCAGACCTTGTTAACGATTTCATCACACTTCAATTTATTTCAATTAACTTCATCACTTTCATCCAAATATCATTATAAGCCAACCGTCTAAGCCAACCCAGCACCCTAAATCAAACTAACTCAGTCAGGGCTACAACCTCGACACTCAACTTTTAAAAAAAAAAGTAAAACCGAATTAAAAAACGCGCGCAAAAACAACGATGACGTCAAAGACAAACCACGGGCGTTCGTTCGTTGGCGTGAGCTTCGTTGCAGTGCTTCACGAGATCCAGTGTGTCCAGGTGCGAGTAGTGACAGTACGGACACTTGAATGTGTGTCGGTTCGGTGCGTTACTGAGAGGTAATAAAAATTGAACTTAAGCAAATTTGTTACAAATGTAGATACGATAGATGATACAAGCAGCAAAGAAAAGGAGGAAGAAACCTCTTTTTTTTATCACCGAGACGTGGTTATATTTATAAAAAAATGGTTTTAATATTTCAGATTTAATCTTAAAAAAAATTCTTCACTGTGTGAGAGATTACACGACAAAAATGGAAGCTAACAAATAATGACGAAGTTGTACTAATTCAACACTACAGAACATATGCAAGCCTTACACGTGCCTAATAAACAATACTCTCTTAACTATCATTAGCTACACTTATTACCACACACGTGATGCCATCTGACCCATATTAAATTCTGTCATTGAATACCGTTATTAAATACAGGCGTAATAAAAAGGATTGTTAGCATGAATGGTTGTTGCAATGAGACAATGGCTTGGCCAAGTCACAAAAAAGAACACAGACTACCACACTTTAAAGTGTTTGTGAGATCTTTTCATGACAAGCCCAACAAGGGCAGTATAAAATTACAACAGCTGACTAATTATTCAATTGGCTTAATCAATTAATTGGTTTTGATTGAATTTCAAATTTCTTTCTTACTGTATTGGTGAGTTAATTTTTAACTTTTCTACTTGTTCAGCTTCTCTATTTTTAGCCTCCACACAAACTTCCCTGTGTTCTTTGAAAGCCGACAAGATGAACTGTGGTGAAATAATATCGAACAGTGTCATAAAGTTAATCGTATATGTTATGCAAAGTAAGTCAAAAAGGTTTTAATACACTAAAATTTAACTTAGCACATCCAAAACTAAGTTTTTAAAAAAATTAATACATTTAATAAAATGTAAATACTCTTGTTTATGCAACTATTCATTTAAAATTATTAATACTAAGATATAATGAATATGTATGATTTTGGATAGTGTAACAGTTAAGATGTCCAGCTCTGATGGAAGTTTGAATGATTAGACCTCTACCTATCACATACAATGTACACATTCACATTCATTCACATATACATACACATGTGTTGGTTGGTGATATCTTTGAAAATTATTAGAAAAAATTAAAGAATAAGGCAAACAAAAACCATTTTTCTACAGCCTTCACACAAAGTTTTGCACGTTTTAAGAGCATTAAAGAGATAGCCTTCTAAGCGGGAGTTGTTGAGGTTGAAGACCTGCCTGCATATCGGGCAGTGGTTGGTCATTGATTTGTCTGTATACATGTAGATGCATTTGCTACAGAACCTTTCAAATGAAAAAATGTTTGTTTCAGTTTTTTATGTTAAATTTTAATCTGAATTCTTATTCAAGGTTTATTTCTTTTTAAATGAATAATTTAATTAAGTTTTATAATATTTTGAGTCACTTTAGGTTAGGCACTACTTTTAAAACATTTCACCAATATGGCTGAAATTTGAAATTAAAATATTAACAAATTATCAAAACACTTGAAAGAAAAGTTAATCAAAACTAGTGCATATTATAATTATTTAAAAATACTTGATAATTATCAAAAATTAATTCAGTAACTTAGTAACATGAAAATGTCAGCTTCATAAAGAAAGAGATAAAATGAAGCAGACAAGAAGATATGTAACATTAATAATAATATTAAACAACCAAAAATGGAAAACCAACACATGTTTGCTGCCACAGTCAATGAGAACAGGGGTCTCAAAGATGTCCAAACAAAGTGGACAACAAAATTCATCTCTACCTTCACTGGAGACATCGCTGTGATCTCTTGAAGCCGCCATTTTTAAAGTGGCTTCTCACAAATTTTACTAATTACACTAACTGCTGAAACTAGTATTTTTCTAATTTTATTATTTATCTATTCACGAACGCAGGCAAGCTCAATTCTAAAAAAATAATTTAAATAAAAACATGCGAAAAATGCGCAATATGAGTAAAAAAAGTTTTTAAAACATATTTGAACGCCGTACGTAACTTAGACACAAAATTTCATTCAAACACTCCTCCGTAAATAAATTAGAAACACATTTGCGAACCGGTCGGACTCGTACGTGCCGATATATTTCACGCAGATTACGATTAGTGTACAACCATTAATTTATAGTACAAATACCGAAAAACAGTCCACTTTTAATTGAAAAATTAAATGTGAATTTAAGTAAAAAACTAAAAACAAAAAAATTAGACAAAAAATGCAATTTGTTACCACACACGCGTACATATCGACCAATTATTTTCTCTTCAGAGATTTTTTGGAGTTACTTATCGGCAGGACATCTTTTAACTTCATTCTTTTCGAAGGCGGCTGTGTCTCCTTACAACCGTCGCCACCATCATCAGCAGCAGCAGCAGCAGACGGCACGCCTCTACCATATTTATCACCATTATTATCACCATAGTTACCATTATTATTTACAGAATCACCATCGTTAACCGAGCTCCCACCGTTGTCATTTTCAATATTCTCGTTACCAGCATCGTTGTTTTCTTCGTCGCCATCTCTTTCCTCTTCTTCCTCCTCCTCTTCCGCGTCGAGAGCAGCTTGCAAGGAGGCTGAATTTATCCGGAAGTCACGTGCCGTGCTTAGTTTGAAGTGGCACATTAGGTTGATCTTGAGGATGGATGATGATGAAATTGATTATGTTGTCTATGGTTAATTAAACAGAATGATCATGATTGATTATGTTGTCTATGGTTAATTAAACAGAATAACCAATCAATCAATCAATTAATCAATCAGTCAATTAATCAGTCAATCAATTAATCAATCAATATCAACCAACCTTGGTTTTTTTAGTCAGCTGGATAAGAAATTTCTCAAACTGTTCGATACTATATATCAAATTTGGGATGGCTTTTGTTTCTTTCAGGCTTTTTATCTATAAAAATAATAATGACGTCAATGAAAATAGCAATGATAATAATAATAATATTAATTATAATAGTAATTATAATAGTAATAATAAAAATTTAATCGAACATTCGTGAAAATAACTTTTCTGATCACAAGATACGAACCTTATCTACAGCATTGGCATTTTTGTTTTTCTTATTCTTCTGCTTCTCATTAGCTGCTTGCAAATGCTCATTCTCGACTGTCTATTTGAAGAAAAAAATGGCCGACTTAATTGTTTATCTCGGTTTGAATAATTTACCACCATCTTCGCCATCGTGATCGCCTTCATCATCGTCTTCTACGCTACCTCCACCACCATCATTTATATCGTCATTATCCGTGTTCTCATCGAAAATGCTATCAGCATCTTCTTCCAACAACACCATCACAGTAAACTCAGTCATCATCATCATCCTCACCTTTATCACCATCATCATTCTGATTATTTTTATTATTATCGAAACCGCCATACAATTCATCGCCATCATCATCATCACCACCAACACAATCATTATCAACACTGCCATCGACACCACCACCATCATCATCATCACCAACAACACAATCATCATCGTCACCATCAGTACCTCAATATATGATATCATAGGGTAGACAGATTTAGTTAGCTTAGTGGCGATCAGCTGTATGAGCTTTTCAAATCTCCCGCCAATAGTGTAATCGTCACCATTGCTGCTGCCGTAGTTCTGGATGTACTGCACAAATGAAAATAATAATAATAATAACAAATAATAATAATAATAATGTTTATTAAATAACTATTGATATCTATGATTGATCACAATGACAATAGCAAGAATGGCACGTGCGAATGATTAATTAATCAAAATAGAAAAACAACAACACTGACAACAACAACAACAACAACAACAACAACAACGACGACGAACGAATGATTAAAATTAACTCTCAAACAACCCACCAACTTCACGAGGGAAGTTAGAAAATTGAAAAATTTAACTAAAGATTTCGTTATAAGGTTCATTATGGCTCCGTATGAAAAGGCTATCTGGATGATTTCGTGGAAGACCTCAACTACACTCCTAACTCTCTGAATTAGGCTGGGCAATCTCTTCTTTTGGCTCGCTGCTGTGACTGTTGAAGCAATTTTTGGTCGATTTGTATCTGAATTTAACCTTTTAATCAAAAGACTAGAAGTTTGACCCATATAAATGTGAAAGAATTTATGAACTTTTAGAAATTCATTAAATTTATGATAATATGTATTATGATTACCGAAACGAAACTAATAAGAGAAAAATAAAAATAATAACTATGTATAAACGAATGTAAATGATGATTAACGAATGAATTTTTCCATTCATATCTGTATTGATCTACCGACTATGTAATGTCATACCATTGGTAGTAGCATCTTCATCGTGATTGGTCGACAGTAAATCACCATCGTGAATTCTCTCTTCTGATTTGTTCTTCAAGTGACCAATGAACCAATGAAGATCGTCCACCTCTTCGTCAAGGCCGGCTAATAGCAGCTGTGTGATGGTCAACGAGGAATGGACAGTAACGCTGCTGTAGGCGTTCGTTTTTTCCAACTCGACTTCCTGTTTATAAGAATTAGAAATTATTTTTCAGATTTTATTGTTATTATTATTTATTAATATAACTTAATTATTATAGTTGAAAAATATATAATTGTATACACTCCACACATATATATTACATAGTATAACCATAAAAAGTACAATCATGACAGGGATGGGCCAACTTTTTCTTCCGAGGGCCATACTGAGGAAAGAAGAGCGGAGTTTGAAGGGCCGCAGAGTATATGTCACACGATATATAAAAGTTTAACTATAAGTCATGAAAATAGCAGTCGTCCTCCTATGCATTTCAATAAGACTGCATATTTTTACATCAATTTTAGAAACAGACTCGCATATAATCGCAATTGTTGGAAACTTTTTTTTTAAATTTCTTGGGATATGGAACCAATCCATTTGCTAAAGACTAAAGACCATATAAACTAACTACATTCATTCTAGACTAACATCTTCTCAGACCTATTTATACCCAAGCAGAAAATGCGAGTTGACAAAAGCTTGTGGAAGTTCAGACTCAAATAATGAAAGATGCCTGAGAGCAAAGTTTTTGAATGAGCTCAGACGAGGAAAAGGTCATACAATCACAAAAGTACAACTCACTTTGCTCAAACTTTTCTAAAACTGTGGTTTCCAACTAAATATTCAAATGAAAATGCAACGAAAACGCAAAAAAAAATCTTTTTTTTGGAGTCTATGACTGAATTACGTAGGTTTGCGGGCAGCGACATAAAATGGCTTAGCGAGCAACTGTTTGCACACCTCTGAATCATATTATATAATATTAACATTATAATATTATAATTGAAAGACCTAGTTATACAATTTATAATATTATAATTTAGCAAGCAGAGAAGACGGACGGGATTCAAATCTCCCAGGCAGGCGTGCACATCCCTGGAGATTTCTTTGAATAAGTTCAAGGTCGAACCACTGGCGCGGGTCAGGGTCAACAATTGTCTGAAGATTAATTTCAAGGTTTCCGTGTCACCTGTTTTGAAAGGAACAATGAAAATAATAAACCATAAAAATGAAAAAAACTACCTCAAAGCTACCATCTCGTTCAACATTAGTTGGTCTACATACACGTCAAAACCAAAGGAAAAGTCATTAATGACATTTTAATATTTACCAACTACATCATCATTATCTTTACATCACCACCAAACTCATCGTCATCATTTTCAATATTTTTCAATCAAGCAACCAGCTAACAATCTAAACAGTTCAATCAATCCAACCAACCAATCAGCTAAACCAACCAATGGTATACTCTTTAAAAATCCTAACATGCCACGCCAGCCAATCAGCTTTCACCTGGTCACCATGGCTACTATGATAGCAACCAATCAGAATAGAGATACACTGAACAATTAGCTGATTGTCTCGAGTGGATTGAAGTGCGCCTTCCTCATTGGCTGCAGATGTCAGTAGCGTTATAAAAACGCGCTGTGATTGGTCGACAAGGATGAATAATAATAATAATAACAATAATATTAATAATATTAAATTAAATTAAAATAAACAAAAATAATTATAACAACAAAACCTGTAGCAGCTGTACATATCTCACAATGACGTCATTATCGTTATTATTTTTATTATGATCGGCTTGTTTCACGCTGCAACTAGACAGCTTCTTAGCTGGCCTTTTATTATCTAAGAGTCCTAAAATCAAAATTATTCTCTGATAAATAATAATAATCTTTGATAATAATAATAATAATTATTATTATTAATTATTAAAAGTATTTATATTTATTTGAAAATCGCAAAAAATATATATCGACAAAATTTACCAAGATCAGTGAGATATTCATTCAGCTTGCAGGGACTTCTCTTTGTAATAACGACAAGAAAGTTGTAAAATGCTTTCAGACAGTTTGAATTAACTTGCTTAGATTTTATAAAGTCATTAATCCCATTATTATTATTCATATTATGATTATTATTATTTATATTATTATTATTTAAATTATTATTTATATTATCAGTTGATGTTGGGTTGGTCAAATTTGTTGGGTTGTTCATAGTTGAGTTTGGCCTAGGTTTGGACCTTAGGCACTGCATGTAGTGCCTCATCAGAGCACTGAGTATAAGAATATATAAATAAATAAATAAATATGGATTACAATGAGAATTTCGTTATAATATTAGTATAATTATTATTACCATTGAATAATAGACAAATACACACACGAACGCACACACACACAAACCTTGATAACATAGACAGATCTTACACCCACACACACACACACCTAAACACACACAGAGACACACGCACACACACACACACACACGCACACACCACACACACATACACACACAAACCTTGATAACACAGACAGATCCTTGTACATACGTTCACTATCCTTACTGGTATAACCCTGACAGTGGCCCTCATTGAGTATTTGTTGGCACTTAGTAATGGCGGACGTAAAAAAGTAAGAAAGAATGGTGGAGGAGGAGTTTGTGATCGACAGTAGGCGAGGTATTATTTCTTTGGTAACTTTTATGACGTCGTCGTGGCCATCTTCATCGTCGTTCGAATCTTTTTCAGAACTTTGAAATGTAAAAATCGCACTAATTAGACATCATTGCTCATCTCGAAATAGAAATAATAGATAAAAAAGAAATTCTGTGATGGACCTAAATATGGAGCAAAGAACTTTCACGACAAACTCCATAGATAGATGATTAGTTAATTTTGAGTAATCGAAAGAATTAGATTTCTTTGGTTTTTTGTTATTTTTGTTATTCTGGTTTTCTTTTAGCAGGGATACGACTCTATCATAAAATTGGAACGCATCGACAATCAGGTCCATGTTTCTACTGTTAAATGTGAACATTTAATCAATCAATCAATCAATCAATCAATCAATCAATCAATCAATCAATCAATCAATCAATCAATCAATCAACCAACATATCAACCTATCAGATGATGATGATGATAGCCATATTCTCTGCATAAGAACCTCAACGCTTCCTGCTACCAAAGATATTAAACACACATTTTTACTTCCGGCAGTTGTAGATGCATCTACGCTGCCTCCACTTTCCTGGTTGGATGAATTTTGTAAAATAATAATATGAATCGCTATATAATGGGTAAATAAATTAAAAAATTGTTAATTTTTATTAAAACTTAAAATATTTAATGATAAAAATAGAAAAAGTTTCATCAAGCAAGTTTAGCTAGAAAAAACGAACTAGAAATCATAATATAAATTTCATATTTTTAACTGAAAAAATAATAACACCAACAAATAATAATTATTATATTATAGTAACAAAAATAATAAATACAATTATTAACAATAATCATCATTATAAACAAAAAAATCATTAAAGAAAAAAAAAAATCAAACAAAAAACCAAACAAACCAGCTCTAAATCTTCTATATCGCACTTCACCAATCTTCTAGTGACGTCATCGAGGCATCTGTTGACGTCATCAATCATGTGATCGCCATCGTCGTCAGCAAAATTATGATCCTTCTGTTTCTTCTCGACTGACAGCCGGTGCAAGCATGATGTTAAGCTTGCCAAGAGGACAGGCTTTTGTAGATCCATTGTTGTTAGGAATTATTATTTATTTATTTATTTATTATTATTACATTATTATTATTCTTATTATTTTTTCAAACTAACCTTTAATCAATAACATTTTCAAAATTTTGAAGTTATAAATTAACATAGAAACAGGCTCTACAAACTACTATGTAAATGTATAAACACATATACTTATATGTAAGTTACCAAGGGTTCTAAAATGGTCCATATATCAGAGGCGAGAGTTAAACATGAAGCTAATTTCAATGGCGGGGTAGTTTCTGCCTCACTCTGTTCGCAGTAACTTTTTAGCTGGAAATAGGGATGGAATTTGGAAAAAGAGAATTTAAAAAAATTTGTTTGTTAATTTTGAACAAAAATACGATAAAGTTAAAAAAATTGTGAAACTATATAACCTAGTTTAAAAATATGTATTACAAAAATTTAAATATTAACAATTCTTTGGTCAGACCTGAGGAAAGAGCAAGTCGATGATAGGTTCCACTAAAGAACCATTGACCATAGCAACTTCATGCAGGCCCTTTGGCAATAATGTACCATTGCAAAATGAATATCAAATTAAACTGAAGTACATAACGAACATCAAACGAAGTTGAAGGACATAAAGAACATCAAACTAAACTGAAAGACATAAAGGACACCAAACTAAACTGAAGTTCATAACGAACATCAAACTAATGTTAAAATATTGATATTATGCCAAACCAAGTGAAAGAAATAATCATTAATCAACAAATATAAATAATTAATTAGTTAATTAATTAATTAATGAAAAGAAGTACTTGATACAAGGTGCTTCTGATGTCGTGCTGCTGAGTTAAGGCCCTCTTCAACACGTTCAGAACTTCGATGCACAATGATTTGTTGTCGACGTCCAGTTTGTCATTACGCCTCAGATCCATATGGATGTCTGCCGTCACCTGATTGGTTGCCAGTAACAGTGGTCGTGATTTAATTGGTCGTTTTGTAGTTAGCGTTAACATAGTTGAAATCAATTCAATTAGTCATGAAACTTTTCAATTGGTCGGTATAATTAGAAGCATTACAAAAAGGCCCAACCCACCTGACTTGAAGAGCATTGCGATTGGCTGGACGAGAAACCATTCAAGACTTTGAAATTTTTTAACAGCAGCATGAAACCATTTATGGACATTTTCCTCATCTCAACTTGCCTTTTGAGTTCAACAAAGCATTGAGATAGCATAAACCCCAACGTATAAATCGCCGAATAAACCATTTTTAACAACAATTTCCGTGAAATAATACAACAAAACAACACTAAATACATAATCAACTCTAAATTTAGCCGACCTACTAAACAAAGTTTTTCTCAACAACAAAATCAGAGAATTTTTCAGAGCTGAGCTAATTTTAATCAGGGGCAGCATGGCCGAGAGAAGTTGCGTTGAAGTGGTCCACGGTACGTAGGCGAAGAAGTCCAAGACGCTTCTGAATCTGCTGACGTTGTTCGCGAAGGAGTGCGCCGAGTGACTGATGATTGGCAGCAGGAGGTCTGTGTGGCGGACGGGAATGAATGAATGAGTGAAGAGTAGATGAATGAAATGATGGATGGATGGGAATGAATGAAGAGTAGATAAATGAAAAGATGGAGATGGACAGCAAAAAACGTCAATAACATAAGAAAACACCAACATCGTCAACGGCACAAGCGACAATATCGTCAACCACCACCAACAACAACGACAACAACAACAACAACAACAACAACAAAGTACAAACCAATATACTGCCTATGACAACCGCTGCTGGCAGGCCTAGTAACAAGCAGGTTAATAAGTTGTTGTGAGATCTCCATGGCCACATTAACGTGCACCTTCAAACGAGGCAATAAAAACATCAACAACAACAACAAAACGACAACAACACGTTAACGCTAACAACAACAACAACATAATCATAAACATCAACAAAAACACAAAAGAACAACAAAACATCATCATCATCAGCAGCAGTAGTAGTAGCAGGAGAAAAGCTTGCACCTTTGAACATCGGATTAGTATATTCATTCCTAGAATATTCATGTTGAGAGCTGGGGTATTTTTATCCTCAGGAAGTGACGTCACAAGAGGAGGAAGATTGATACTTGTGGACTTTGCAAAGTTATTTTTGGACTCTTGCAGCTGGAGAAGAGAGAAACCGAAACAGACAACTCCTTCCATGGTATTTTCCCAACTCATCAAACTGAAAAAAAAAATTTTTTCAAATTTTCAAAATCAACAGCTTCAGTTGCTTTTTATAGCGCTATATAAATTGTAATTACTTATAGCAAAACTAATCTAATAAGAAAAAGTTCACGGAAAATGAGAAAAAAATTTGCACCATCTATCAACTGCTTTCAATACAAGCTGACCAATGCTGAAAGATTTCTGAGTGTTCTCGCAAAACCATCTGGAATCTTGCCTCTTTTTATGATCCTTGTAACAAAAGGTCAAGTTCTGTTTCAGAAGGTCGACAACCTTCAAACAAAAGAGAATTTTACTATTATTTATTACTATTTATATTCCCAAAAAGTGAAAAATAAAACCAAAATATAAATCGAGAAAAAAAAACATCTCACACGTTCCTGAAATAGATTATTTTTTGCAAGTGACATCAGAAGGAGAACGACGAATGGGGAGAGGAGTTTATGGGGTCGTGAAATCTGACTGGCCTGCATGTCAACCAATCAAAAGCAAGCATATCAGTGGCTAAATTGAATTAGGCATACGATATTTTATAGTACTTTGTGGTTATTACAAAACTAATGTAGACTTACAACACTTCACAATTCAGTTAAACCTTGCTCTCACCTCCATCCTCAACACAATAACGCAAAAAAAAAACTTAAATTCACTTTTAAACATTTAAAAAACTCATTCCCCATCTCTTGGTTCTGAACGATGGCGGTGACGAGATGGTAGGCAGTGGTATCTTCGATCTGCCGTAGTTGTGACGACGATGACGATGATGATGATAGCTCCTCTTCAATCATCATCATCCTCATCTCTGATCTGAGTGAAATAAAGGCAACGGAAAACAATGATGACTTAACATGAAAGACTCAATCACCTCATCAACATGTATGTATGTTTGTTTGCATGTATAGTTGTATGTATGTATGTGTGTATGTATGCATGTAGGTACGGTATGTATGTATATTTGTATGTTTGTTTGTTTGTATGTATGTATGTATGTATGTATATATGTATGTATCTAGGTAAGGTATGTATGAATGTATGTAAGTTTGTATGTATGTATGTATGTATGCATGTATTGTATGTGTGAAAACATCTTAACAACAATTTAACCATCAACAACAACTCAACCAACAACAAAAAAAACAACTTAACTACCACCAACAACAACAACAGCATCAACAGAAAATAAACAACAACAACAACAGCATCAACAGAAAATAAGCAGCAACAACAACTCACTCAACAACACAATCATCGTTACAATTATTGACACCATTCTTTTTATCAACGAAGTACTCCATCACTCCATCCAGTGCCTGTTTTCTGCAGCCCTAACCAACGTCATACAAATGATATGATATCAATGATACGATATCAATGATAACAAAGATATATAATAATGATAACAAAGATATATAATAATGATAACAAAGATATATAATAATGATAACAAAGATATATAATAATGATAACAATGATATATAATACTGATAACAAAGATATATAATACTGATAACAAAGATATATTATAATGATTATATATTATTATTAATAATTATAACATATAAGAAAAGATTTTAATCATATAATACTGGTAACAAAGATATATAATAATGATAACAAAGATATATAATAATGATAACAAAGATATATAATAATGATAACAAAGATATACAATACTGATAACAATGATATATAATAATGATAACAAAGATATATAATACTGATAACAAAGATATATAATACTAATAACAAAGATATATAATACTGATAACAAAGATATATAATAATGAAAACAAAGATATATAATAATGATAACAAAGATATATAATAATAATAACACACATACATACATATAAAACAAGGTGTGACTTTGTTAAACTCAGCTGGATAGGGGTAAGCCATTAAAATATCATGCTACATTGCACATATGAAAGTTCACATGAAACATTTATATAAATAATACTACTGCTACTACTACCACTACTGCTACTACTACCACTACTGCTACTACTACCACTACTGCTACTACTACCTTAAGCGCTACTACAGCTGCTACAACCACTAAAACTAGTAGTACTACTTCTATAATTACTCCCACAACTACTACTAATAAAATTAACAACTTTGGCCGATAATAAGAGCAGTTGATGAACAAGAGGCGGTACATCTTGAATATTTAACACCCCCATCACTTTTATGATCTTTGATACTACTAGATTCAAGTTTTCCGTTGCCATGGTGATGTCCTTGAAAGCAGACGTCAGGTGGATCACTGATTGGCTGGTCCAACTGCGAACAAATTAGAATAAATTAAATATATAATTTGATGGCTACAATGTACTGGTGTAATTTGAATCATTATTAACCAAGAAACTCCCTTCATATGTTGTACGCATTTATGAAAATGTATGTATATGTATACATAGTATGTGTTGGTAATAGACCATAATTTTTACAATATTTTATAAATTCTACCGAATGTTTGGCGTTAATATGTTAATTAAAAAAAAAACGAACTACAAACATATTAACATAGCATGTATGTATGTATGTACTTAGGTAGGTACGTATGTATGTATGTATACATCTATTTTTGTATGCATATACGAATGTATGAAATTACTTGATAGAGCAGAGATTATTGATAGTATAAGATTTAAACTGTACTCCATTCATTTCGCTATCTTCAATGCTCAGGCAGTCTTCTGGCTCCAACAATGATAACGTCTTTGCCAGTAGTTCTAAAAATCTGAAGAGAAATAAAATTATTATCTATTTATTAATTTATTATTAATTATTAATAATAATTCTTATTATTATTGTTAATTCTTACAATATTTTTAAAACTGCTTGATTAAGACATATAAGAAAAGATTTTAATCATATAACATAATTATAAGATAAATTGATACTGAACAACTAACTACATCTAATTAATCAAATGAATAACAAAATTATGATAAAAGTAATTATTACTATTACAAATATAATAATAAATAATGATAGATACGTGATATTTATGAAAAAATTTAAAAGTATGGAACCTGAAACATTTCAAATTGCCATCTTTCAACATATTGAGGATTTCGTTGGTCAGCTCAATGAGACACCACGTTGATAATTCATCCATCTTATTGTTTTTTAGGGTTTTTTTTATAAAAATATTATATTTAAATATTACAATTTAATTAAAAAAAAATATATAAAGCTTATATAAGAAAATTTAAAAAAATTCATTTTAAAATAGCATGTAGAATCGGTTTTCGAAAGAAATACTGAATAAGATTTGATTGGATGAAACTTTTGCCAATAAAAATTACCTATTAAAAAACATCAACCAATCAAAACTGCCCATTCAAACTGGCCAATTACCTCAATCAATAGCAAGCTGATGACATCCATGGCTAATTTTGATTGGATATCGTAGTTACTAAGAGCCTTCATTACCTCTGAGATTAGAAACAGTTTTTTCTGCATGTAATTATCTTTTATTGGGTTGTGACTAAATCCTAAAAAAAAAGGGCAATTTTATTTTATTTTCGATTTTTAGTTATTTTTTTATTAAAATCATAATTATAATCCTAGATATCTGATAATTACCAAAAATTTACGCATATTAAAAAATTTACAAACTATAAAAATCTTGTCTTATATTAAGCTTTAGACTTTATTGGTCATTACATATGTAAAAATCAAGCTAAGCGAGACTTAATACAGCCACACTTAGATTGAAGGAGAATGAGAAAAAGAGAGAGGAGAGAAAACAAAGAGAAAATGATATATTAATTTATTATTACTTATTAATAATAAATATTCCATAATTCAAACAGTTATCATATAAAAAATCTAACCAACCTGCGAAAAGAGCTGTGATAACCTTGGTTAGGTCATTACTGTTTGATGAGACTTTCCTTTTGATTAGATCTGATATCTTCATTTGTTTCATGTGTTTGTGTGTATGTGTGTGTGTGTAGATAATATTATAAATCCATAATCTTATTATTATAAGCACTATTTAAATTTTAAATTCAAAAGGTTCTATCATACTGCGTTGAATAAATATTAAATAAATAAAAATATTAAATAACAATAAAAGAACAAAAATATATTAAAAAATGTAAAAGTACAAAATACTTAATAATAAACCTCATCAATACTAAGACGAGAAGTGACAGAACCCAGCTGAACAAGATCATTGGCTTCATGAAGGGAAATTAATTTAGCTTCCATCTTTACTTTGGTCTGTTACTTTATTATTAGTTTTTTATTTTATTCTCTATTTATTTTTCTGTTAATTCAATTTAATTATTTCATTAATTTAATATTTTATTAATTCGATAATTTATATTTTGTTTAATAAATAAAATAGTTTATATGACATAACTACATTGGCTCACCTTTTTAATTTCAGTTTTTAACTTTTTTTTAGCAGAGTGATGGCGAACAATTTCAAAAATAAGAAGCAAAGTCTACAAATTAAGTCTTCTCGCTTTTCACTAATCTTTAACTAATTTTATTAAACGATGAAAATGACAAAAAACGAAACTCCGTTTCGACAAAAAATTCTAACTATCGCGCTGATAATATTAAAAGTGAACTTTCATTCAATAATATACCATGGTCCGAAGTCCAATCGAATGTGAGATTAGCATTACTTAGAATAAATCAGAGATTTGATTCCAATTTGAGGTTGTTTGTAACAGATTTTCAGTACGTTAAGCGGTATTTGCAAATAAAAAACTTGTTTTTACGTTGTCAAATCGTTATCAGTCAATCAATTTTAATCAATTATGTATCGACTATTCCGTATATTTCGATCAACCCATCGCTATAATCGGTCAATCAGTCGGTCAATCAATTGTTCAATTCTATTTATAAAACATCAATTTATTAACGAATCCATCAAACTCAATCCAACGCTTAGATAAATTCGTTAATCCGAAAATTCTGGGGTTAATCGATCGATTAATCAACAAATTCTCAATAACCTTTCATTAATACATCCAGCAATAGCAATAAATCATCAAATTTTTCTATTTTTCGATTCATTCTCGATCGATTTACACTTCATCTGATCCAGAAGTCAAACTAAAGATATGTATCAAGTCATCTCACCAATCAATTAACATCAGCCAACAATCAATCAATCAATCAATCAATCAATCAATCAATCAATCAATCAATCAATCAATCAATCAATCAATCAATCAATCAATCAATCAATCAATCAATCAATCAATCAATCAATCAATCAATCAATCAATCAATCAATCAATCAATCAATCAATCAATCAATCAATCAATCAATCAATCAATCAATCAATCAATCAATCAATCAATCAATCAATCAATCAATCAATCAATCAATCAATCAATCAACCAACCAACCAACCAACCAACCAATCAATCAATCAATCAACCAACCAACCAATCAATCAATCAATCAACCAATCAATCAATCATCAATCAATCCATCGTCCAATCATCTACTTCATTTTTATACGTTAAGCCGGTTCTTTAACTCAACTTTTCACTCGAGCAGCCGGCTAAACAGCCAAATTATCAATCATCTAACTCATTCAACCAATCTCCGCCTACACGCTGCATTCAAAATTCATCGAAAAAAAAAATCAAACAAAAAATGTTTACAAAAGCACATTTACACAGTGTAAATGAGGTTCATACGTCTTTTTAAACAACTAGAAATTATTTTACAAAATTCGAACAAAATTTAAAACTCCACGATAATATTTGTATGAGATTTTCTCCAAACTTCGTTTTCGTCTTATCAATTATTGTTCTTTTCTTTTTTATTTCAAATTAAACTTTCACGCAACGCACACACACTTTCTCTCTCTTTCTCTCTTTCTCTCTCTCACACACACACACACACACATTTGTATGTAACATCCATACACCGCACGACGTACACACATATACGAATAAACAGTGTGAGTTAACTAATCAAACGCATTAAAGATATGTATTAATACTAATAAGTGTGTGTATGTGTTTATGTTTGAATGTATGTGTGTGTGTGCATTTGTGTGTGTGTGTATGTGTTTATATTTGTATGTATGTGTGTGTGTGAGGTGTGTGTGTGTGTGTGTATTTAACTAGTCGTCAAGTTCATAAGTTGGAATGAATCTAAGTTGTAATTAATGTATGATTATCGCTTGTTTTTGTTGGTTAGTATAATAACCAGCAGAGATGAAACAATAAAATTTATTGTTAAGCTATTCACTCTGTAGTAATACAGATGGAGAGAGAGAGAGAGAGAGAGAGAAAGGAAGAGAGAGACATACATACATACATACATGCATGCCCAACCATGGCTTGTTCATCAAAACGGGTTCATACATACATATATACACAAATTCATACATACATACACACACACTAGCATGTATGTATGTATGTATACATGTATATAATTTTAATTCAAAAAGGTTTGGTTTTTACGCTCCAATGAGCAGAATGTTACGGACACCCTTTCCCGTGATGTTAACTTAGTGTAAGATGTTAACTTTATGTAAATCATATTTCTTGGTAAGCGTTTAGGAAATGGACCAAAGTCAAAATCAGGTTCCTAATTTGTGATGTCTGTCGTTTATATCTTGTAAAAAATATGTTGGGACTATGAAGCCCCGAATCTATTTATAATAATATGGTTTTATATGTGTTTTTCTGGTTTCCACTTTCGATTCTACTGTGTGAATTTGAAATTATATGATAAATCGTTTATCTATCTATCCATCCATCCATCAATCAATCCATTCATTTATTCATTCATCCATTCAATCAATCAATAAATAAAAGAATCATTCATTCGTTCATTCATTCATTCATTCATTCGTTCGTTCGTTCGTTCGTTCGATGGTTCGTTCGTTCGTTCGTCCGTTCGTTCATTCATTCATTCATTGCTTCATTCAATCATTCATTCTTTGTTTTTTTTTTTCCTTAATTTTATTTATCAGATAAATTACGCCCAAAACGCTGCTGGCCTGGCCAATTACAATGTTGACGGTCCAAGAATTTTCTTCATCCCCTACATATTTAACAACGGCAGTAATAACTACAATCGGTGTGACCAAAAATTTTCCATTCATTCATTCATTCATTCACTCATTCATTCATTCACTCATTCATTCACTCATTCATTCATTCCCTCATTCATTCACTCATTCATTCATTCCCTAATTCATTCACTCATTCATTCATTCCCTCATTCATTCACTCATTCATTCATTCCCTCATTCATTCACTCATTCATTCATTCCCTCATTCATTCACTCATTCATTCATTCCCTCATTCATTCACTCATTCATTCATTCCCTCATTCATTCACTCATTCGTTCACCCAGTCATTCACCCGTTCATTCACTCATTCATTCACTCATTCATTCACCCGTTCATTCACTCATTCATTCACCCATTCATTCATTCATTCATTCATTCATCCATTAATCTATCTATTTATTCATTCATTCAATCATTCATTCACCTATTCATACATTTTTGAAGCAAAATTTTTTTCAATAGAATCCATAAAACCAAACAAAGAAAAAAAATGAAACCAGTTGCAATCGAAATTGAACTTCCTTCTTCTAATCCAACCCAACCAGCACAAACAGACTGACAGACGAAAACAACAACAACAAAACCAACAACAAAACAGCAGTCGTCAGAAGAGCCAGCAACTCCAAACTGCGTGCAACGAGAAGAAATGCAACTCAGACGGGACTAACACCCAACCAGATCACCTGGATTGTACTGGGAACAATCGCCGGTCTCATCCTTCTTGGAACGGTCATCTTCCTAATTGTGTACTTTGTCACCCTCAACAAAACAGCCAACCAACCCACAAATGGTTTGTTTCATTTTGGGTTTATAATTCCACGATAAAAATGAGTTATACATACGATTACAAATTAAATTTGCAATTTACAAACAGTAACAATTTAATTGGATGTGATTTGAGATAATTTTTCGATAAATTAAAATAATCATTTTCATATTCGTTATAATTATTTTTCTGCTTACCTACCTGAAACAATCATGACGACGCTTCTGCTGCTGGCGGCCAGGTTGTCTGACTGAAGGCTACGTACATTACTGTAACGCCACTGGCGCCTGCATCAGCCAGAAGCAGCTGTGCGACCGTTACCAAGATTGTCCAGATGACTTCGATGAGTCTAATTGCTGTTAGGGGCTGATTATTCATTCATTTGTTCATTCATTTGTTCATTCATTTGTTCATTCAATTGTTCATTCATTCATTTGTTCATTCATTCGTTCGTTCGTTCGTTCGTTCATTCATTCGTTCTTTCGTTCAACCATTCATTCATTTATCCGATCTATCATTCTTTCATTTGCATGTTCACTCATTTTTTTCATTCGTTCATTCATTCATTCTTCAATCGCCGAACGAATCAATCAGTCATTTATTTGTTCATTCATTCATTCATTCATACATTCATTCATTCATTCAATCATTCATTCAATCAATCACTCACTCAAACAATCGACCAACCAATCAGCTTGCGACACGTCATTCCAATATGGCTGTCGTAACGGAAGATGTATTTATAAGGAGTTCCTATGCGATGGAGTTAGTGACTGCCCGCTGGGTGATGATGAAACTGATAGTAGCTGTGGTATGTTTATTGTTTCTTCTGTTAAATCTTATGTTTATTATTTATGTTTATTGTTTATGTTTACTCTTTATGTTTACTGTCTATTGTTTATATTTGCTGTTTGTTGTTTATGTTTACTGTTCATTGTTTATGTTTACTGTTTGTGTGTATTGTTTGCGCTTTTGTTCAAGGTGTATTTTGTTCCACGTTTATACCTTATCTTTACAACAACAAATGCCATTCCAATTTCTACCCCTACAACACCAACAACAACACACGAAAAACAATACAACACACACACACGCCAGCTCAACAGCATAAAGAAAACAACATAACATAACACCACCAACAACAACATCAGTCCAGTGCACAACTAGCCAGTTCAAATGCAAGAAGGGAAACAAATGCGTCGACCAGCAATTCAGATGTGATGGTGTTTCACAATGCCCAGACTCCTCTGATGAAAGTTCATGCTGTTAGTGTTGTATGTGATGATCAACCTCATCATTATCATCATCCTCACCATCATCATCCTCACCATCATCACCATCATCATGCCAGTATCGTTATCAGCACCAAGCAACATAACGAAGGCCCAGTTTAACGGAAGTGTTGGTTATGATTATTATATCTGCGGTGATGATTATGATATTAAGTTCGACGCGCCCGTCTGCAATATTGCTGGCTATGAGTTAGTTGATTGGTCGATTGGTTGATTGGTGGAATGGTTGGCTGGTTTGTGATTGGTCGATTGATCGAGTGGCTGATTGGTTGGCTGGTTTGTGGGTTGAATGTTGGTGTGTTTGCTGACTGGCTGGCTGGCTGGTTGATTGATTAACTGACAAATTGATTGGTTGATTGAACACTTGATAGATGAATTTTACAAATACTCAATTAAACTAATTAATTAATCAATTAGTCAATCAATCAATCAATCAATTAGTCAATCAATCAATCAATCAATTAGTTAATCAATCAATCAATTAAGAAATAAATTGGTGAAACCCATAACCTAACAGTACTAATATAACGAGCTTATTGCTGCCAGCAAATAATAACGGAACCAATGCGAAGTATTTGTCCATCACAAATATTGACACCAACGGATCGGTGCCTGTTGTAACTTTTGCCTCAAAAAGGTTTCGAAATTAGTTTTTTCATTCATTTAGTCAATCAGTCATTCATTTGTTTGTTTACTCGTTCATTCATTCGTTTATTCATTTATTTATTCGTTCATTCATTTATTCATTCATTTGTTAGCTCGTTCATTCTATCGTCCGTTCATTCAATTGTTTCGCTAAAACTATATATAAAACTGTTGTAACTTTAGCTATTAACAGCTATGAAGATTAGTTTATTTGTTAATTCATTAGCACACTCGTTCACTCATTCATTTGGTCAATTTGTTCGTTCGTCAAATCCTTCATTCGTTCGTTCATTCATTCATTTATACATTCATTCATTTATTAGTTGTTATTATTATATGGTATTTTAATTATTTAGTTTAATACTCCACTCAAACGGACACTTATTTTTATTTTAATTAAATTTTTTAGCGGCGTTTGTTCCAAGGTTGTTTCACTAGTGTGTGGTTCATACAGTAAGTTGATTGCTTGTCTGTTCCTTATTTCACTCATCCGGTCGTTCATTTGTTCATCCATCGTTCGTTCATTCATTCCTTCATTCCTTTACTTATTCTTGCTCGCTCACTCACTTATTCAGTCACTCATTCAAACGTTTATTCAATCATTCAATTCATTGTTTACGTCATTCACATTATTCAGTCACTCAGCGGTAAATTAAAATACAACAAAGAATGAAGTAACACACACACGCACACAAACACATCCACGCACACACACACTCACGCACATCCACGTACACACACACATCCACACACACTCACACGCACACACACAGCCTGTGGCAGCAGACCACTAAACAGTTCGCTGCCCTACAGCTCGTACATCATCAACGGGTTGGCGGCCTCAGCCGGGGCATGGCCCTGGTTAGGCCTTTTTGAGACTGCCACCTCGCTCTGTGGGGCCACACTGATCAATCATAATTGGGCCCTCACCGCGGCACACTGCGTATTGGATACCCAAGGAACCATCAAAACCGGGTCAGGAGGATGTTTAGGATTGTGATTTTGAGTGTGTGTGTGTGATCGTATGCGATTGTAGTTTCTTTGCATGTGGATTTTAAAAATTTAAGGGCTACCATCGTGCGATTGGTCGCCTAAAAACATCAATAGGCGGCTTCTCAAAACCACAACATCACAAAAACACAACAGCACAACGACAGTAACATTCGGTTCGACGCTACTCGACTACAAAACCGACCCACAAGCCGAATCCTACGTTGTCGAATCATTTCTAGTTCATCCAGAATATACCGGGTCAACGGGCAACGACATAGTCGCGGATTTCGCGTTAATGAAGTTGGCAAGGAGTGTCGTGTATACGAATTTTATAGCACCTGTTTGCTTGCCCGGGCCTAACGATAATAATAATCTGGATCTGAAGTATAAAGTGTGTGCTAGCATTGGGTTTGGGAATACTAATAAAGGTTTTCATTTATTTAACAAAAGTCATCAGTCATCCATTAGTTATTTCATCAATTCATTCATTCGACTCACCAAAAATTAGCCTCTCAACCAACCAATCACAATCAATCACCCCGCCCACTCAACCAACAAACCAACCAATCAAGGCCAGACTTCAACTCGCCTTCTCCAATCACGAATGAACATAAAAAGTGACGCCCAGTGTATAAGCCTCTTGACCACGTACGATAACCCGACTAGCTACCTGAAGAAGCTTTGCATCGGATCGGACCCTGGCTACATGCTTAACAACATCTGCTTCGTAAATATCATCCACATTTCTATAATTATCAACTTTTATTATAAATAATTAGTTCTAGTTTCAGTAGCAGAAGCAGCAGCAGCAGCAGTAGCAGCAGCAGTATTAGTAGTGGTAGTGATAAATGGTAATAATACAAATTAAAAATCAGATAGGGCAAAAGAATAGTACTAAATGTTTTATCATTTTCTTGCCCCTATGGAGGCCATCAACTCAGAAGATCATTTCCACTAACTTTTAACTTTTTCACTTCCTTACTAGGGTGACAGTGGGGGGCCCCTCAGTTGCAAGGGGGAGAATAATTTGTGGTACTTAGTCGGGGTGCATAGCTACGTTTTTCCAAAATCAACGAGTAACTATGGAAACGGTGATGTGCGTAACTGCGAAGTCTCAGTGGCAGCCCGAGTCTGGCCGTTCAGAGATTGGATTATTAGTAATGCTGTCTGATTGGCTGATTGGTTGGTTGATTGGATTGTAAGCTGGTTATTTGAGTGGTTGGTTGGTTGATTGGATTGTAAGCTGGTTATTTGAATGGTTGGTTGGTTGATTGGATTGTAAGCTGGTTATTTGAATGGTTGGTTGGTTGATTGGATTGTAAGCCGGTTATTTGATTGATTGGTTGTTTGATTGATTGATATGTTAGATGATTGATTGATCAATCGGTCAATTAGATGATAAAAGAATGATTATTTTAAATATTTTATTAGCTTATGTACGCATATTTTGACGAACTTTTTTATAAGGTAATTGTTTTATAGATATAGTAACTTTACAGTAGTATTAGCTTTAGAGAACTTCTTTGATCAATCATTATTTAAAGTAAATAAATTAATTTTTTTTCATTTTACGATTAATCAACGAATTATACTACTGCTACCAAAACAACCACAAAAGCTACTACTACAATTACTACTACTATTACTACAACAACTACTACTTCTACTACTACTACTACTACTACTACTGCTTCTACTACTACACTACTACTTTTACTACTATTACTTTAAAGTAAGGCAGACAAAAACCATAACGAATTAAGAAATGAAATTATTGGAAAATCTTGGCAATAAAGCGAGAAAAAAGAACTGCAAACTTTTTTTGCAAGCAAATCATTGGCATAAGAATAAAAATGAAAAATGTTGACATTGAAATTAAATAAATTAAAGGCTTCTACTAAATAATTTTAGATTTCCACAAATCATAATAATCATAGATCTCCGCTAAATAATTAGGAGCTTACACTTTTTAAGTGCCCTGTGGTTTACCATATTTTAAATGCGAACGGTGCGAACGTGGTCTCGTTCGTTCTGGAATACGCCATGCAGGTTATAAGCAGGCAATGAATGAAGATTAAAACATCTTCTTCTTTTTGGTGGCTCATCCTCTCGGGACACTGGCGACAATCGACCTCCACAAAACCCGATCTTTAACACTTTGTAGTGGTTGAAATGTGGTGACATTCAACAGGTGACACAAGGACTTCACAAATGTGATTCGTTTCTGAGTCCGACCGAAGAGTAAAAAGAAAAACATTGCAATTGGTTGGCCGTTCTTTGCGCGCAAATTATTTATTCTGAATTTTGAATCTATGTAAATAACACGCACACATGCACACGCACACATGCACACGCACACATATACACGTACTCACACAGACACGAACGAAATATTTTATTCATACAGCTCTGTATATCGTCATTACACAAGTAATTCACTCGCATCTTGAGGTCTGAGTGAATGAATGAAGAACTAAATGAAAAAACGAATGAATGAGTGAATAAATAAATGAAAGAATGAATAAATGAGTGAATAAATGAATAAATGCATTGATAGCCTGTATAAGCTGAATTTTGTTTGTCTTTGCCTGTTAAATAGACATAAACTCAATGCACACGCGCACACAAATACAGACACATTCATACATATATATATATAAATACACACACACACATATATATATATATATATACACACACATACATTGTATATATCATATGATTGTTTATTTTTTGCTTTACACATTGCGTGCTATATAAATAAACTGTTTATTCGTTTCAGTAAGTTGTCATTAACTCTATATTCATATACACACACATACATACATTAACTCTATATTCATACACACACACATACATACATTAACTCTATATTCATACACACACACATACATACATTAACTCTATATTCAAATACACACAAATACATACATACACACATGCGTACACACACACACACACACACACACACACACACACACACACACATACACATACAAGCAGTACAATCTGTACTTCAAGGAATAAAGCGATTAACTTGAAAAAATTATGTCCCTGCACCTTTAAAAGGTATGAAAATTTTTTTGGATAATTGAGTTTATATTTTCATTTGTTAATTTATTATAATTATTATTTTAATTATAAATATTATTATATATAAACTCATTTGTTTATGTGTGTGCGCGCGTGTGTGTGTATAATTAGAAGTTTAATTTGTTAACACAGCAGGCCCTGTTATTTATATTATAAACAAAGTAAACCTGATGTGATAATGGTAATAACAAATGTTTGCAGTTTAGGAGTTATTTGATATAAGTATTATTATTACTGTTATTATTGTTACTGTTGTTGTTGTCGTTGTTGTTGTAGTCTTTGTAGTCGGAGTTGTTGCTGTTTCGTTTCGATATAAAAATTGTAGTCATAATAGTCAGTCCTAGATAGATGGATTTTCCATTCTTATAAATTTTAATTCAGCTTATTGGGAATATTACATCGACGTTACAGAGGAATCTGAGTTATCATAGGTTAATTATGTTACGTACATACGTAAAATATAGTTATTTACGCACACACACTCGCACACACACACGCGCACACATACACACACACATACACACGCACATACATACATACACATACATGTCTCATGCACCTTTGGATATAATGTGGGAAAGTCGATATTTGCTAATAATTTTTTTCTCATATTCTATCACATAACTTGCCTCACTGGAGTTTAGATACCTAGCGTATACCTAAAAACAGCAACAAGAACAGCTACTACTGCTGCTGCTATTGCTGCTACTACTACTACTGGAACTACTACTACTACTACAGCTACTACTACTACTACTACTTTTTTGATGGATTTAGTTTTATTCAAAAATGAATTACAATTATATCTTATTCAGAAAAGAGAACAAAGATCTGATGAAAAAACCTCCAAAAAGACGAATAAAAATTAACTTTTGACAAAACTTTTTCTACTGGTATCTGGTTGGGGATTAAACTGAAACATTTTTCCATATCATCTCACGGAGTTTTCCATCCATGAAGTTTAGATCATCGAAGCAACAGCTTGTTGCCATTGACGACAGCCACAACGTCAACCTAACGAAAGCTAACAAGGGAAACCCTAGCATCAATTCACAGTATATAGTTAATATTTCAGAAGATGCGACCACAACTTCTGCGGCTACCACCAATACCACTTCCGCTACTACTAATACTAATACTACTTCTACTACAGCTAATACAGCCAATTCCCCAGCTTCATGTTATAACGCAGGATCTGCTAAACTGTATACATCAAACAATACTACAAGTAGTTTCCTTAGGGAAGACGCAAGTTATGCCAGGAAAAGTGCTGAAACCAACTCTAGCAGAATTCCACTACTGCCAAAACTAACGATCGGAGATGAGAGTGAAACAAATTTGGATAACGCGGACGATGTTTTTAGTCCACTATCACATGACGGACATTATAGTCGCCACAATGTTCATCGCTGTGGTCATTCTGCTGCTGCTGCTGCTGTCGTGGTCGATGGCCATGCTCGGAAGATGGCGCACAGTGCAGCTAGTCCTCCATTTTATCAGGTTTGTCATTTTAATTTCGGCTTTCTGGTTTTAACTTTAAATGAATTTACGTTAAATTCATGTCCTTCGCTATTTTAAGGTTTGTTTTGGTTTTTGTCGTACCTTTAACAATTTGTTCCATAGCAACTTTATACACTACGAGAGTAGTAATGAGAATGCCTAAATTGAATAATCAAATTTAAAAAAATAATCGATGTTATAAACTTTCCGACGAATGCATACCGACAGACCACAAATACCGGCAGCCTCTCCAAAGTCGGTTCCGGATTAAATTTTCAACCGAATACTGGAAAAATCGCGATGCGAGGCCGACTTTTCGCTGGCAGGAGGACGGAGCGATTGATAGAAAAAGATGGGAGTTGTAGTGTCGTGTCAAAAAATGTTTCGTACAGTCAGAACAGTTTCTACCGCGATATTTTCACATCCCTGCTGGACATGAGGTGGAGGTACAACATGGTCGTCTTTGTTTTCGTCTTCGTCGGAAGCTGGTTTTTCTTCGCCATGCTATGGTGGATGGTAGCCTTCTTTCACGGTGATCTTCCAAACGATAAAGTAAGTTACGGTTCTAACGATACTCGAAAAGTTAATTTCAATGAAACTGTCGGTATCGGTGAAACGACTAGAACGATGACCGGTTACAATATTTCGGTTAATCACTCAAATAGTTACATCTCCTATACCACGGCGTCGAGCAAAAGCCAACTAGCCACTCAACGTTCAACAAACGACGGCATGATCAATGTACCGTGCGTTGACGGCGTCAATAATTTCCTTACCGCTCTCTTGTTCTCCGTCGAGACTCAGCAGACAGTCGGATACGGCACTCGTAATTTGAACAGCCACTGCACCTCTGCAACCATACTGCTTGTGGTGCAAGCTTGCATGGGAATTTTGCTGCAGTCCCTGATGACCGGGGTCGTGTATTCAAAGTTGTCGAGACCGAAGCACAGAGCACGCACGATGATGTTCAGCAAGTTTGCCGTCATATGCCAACGTGATGACCAGTACTGCCTGCTCTTCAGAGTGGGCGACACAAGAAAGTTTATACGTTTATATTTCTCATAATTGATTACCATTAATGTTGAAACAAAGGCAGTTATTTTATAGCGATTGCGATCAAACTCATTCAATATTATAAATTAAATTAAATTCAATTCAATAATAATTTCTTTTCAAAATATTCATAGTAAAGTAAATAACTACAAAAATTTTCAGATCCTACCTAATAGGCACCTCGATACGGGTTCTTCTGATCAAGTCTAAAGACGAATGCAGTTTCTTCTCAAACTTCCAACATTCTTTGGACCTGGAGATGGATCAGGATGCTCATGATAGCTCCATCCTGCTGATCTGGCCGGTGACGGTCGTTCATAAAATTGATGAGAACAGTCCGCTCTGGAATGTTTCAGTTGAAGATTTATTCACGGCGAAATTTGAGATCGTGGTTGTGTTGCAGGGCACGATCGAGCACACCGGCATGACCGCCCAACTCTGCACTAGTTACCTTCCTTCTGAAATACTTTGGGGCCATCGTCTGGCTCCGCTTTTAACCTATCAGAACGAAAATGGAAAATACGAAATCGAATTTTCAGAGTTTCACAAAGTCATTCCGGATAAAAATATGCCAGAATGCAGTGCGAGAGAGTTTGCTGACAGGAAAAAACAACTAAAAGAGAAGCCACCGAAAAATGATTTGGTCAGTTTCGCTACGATATTCAAGAGGCAGGGATCGAGTTTGTGGCCACGTGTGTTAAAGATGCTGAAGAAAGACAGCAGCCAGGTAGGAGTTAATAAAGATGAAACGGACTCAAGCAACCACCCCGAGAACGCAGATCGATCGGTAACTCCTGATAACCCACTGGCTACTGAAAAGAGATTTTCATTTAAAACTAATAAGCGGCAATCGATTGATATTTTTAATAAAAATCACCATCCGAGACACTCCATGAAAACGACTAGATCGTTATCTTTGAAGCATGAGATCAACGAAACCAAAGTATAACTGACCCAGTAAAATATTTTATACTAATTAATATTTAATTTCACGCTTAACTCTGAAAAATCATTGAATTTTCTTTATTAATTTTTTATACACAGTACAAATGTAGCTTGTCAAATGTGATATTTTTACTATTATAAGTTTCATTCAGATTAAAAACTACTAAAGTAATTTAACTTGCGTTGAAATTGAGTTTTATATGATGTTAAAAAAATTTTAGAAACTCCTAATTTTAATTCCTGAGGGAATGAATGAATAAATGAAAAAATAAAAAGATGGATAACTGATTGAGGGAATGAATAAATGATTGGATGAGGGCACGTGTTTGTGTACTAATTCTAAAATTAAGTATTCAATATATACGGAATGAGGAAATGAGTTAATGGATATGTGATTGACTATGTTAAAGGGTGTGTAAATGAACGGTTAAATGGATGACTGAATGACAGAATGAATGAAAAAGTAAAGGACAAAACTGAACGAATGAATGAGAAAAGGCGGAAATTATTACTAACCACCAATAGCGATCTTCAAATGAATGAGCCAACTACCTACTGTACTGTACTACTATAATTACTTCTTTGTCACAATCTCGCGCTAATTTTCCTAAACGCGCAAATAAGTTCCGTCATTTGTGTGTAATATCACGAAATCTGTCATTTCGATCATTATTTTTGACATTTTAACTATTATTTTGACTTTAATTCTTCAATTTATTCAAGAGAATATTGATACTTATGAATTAAAATTAATAAATAAACAAATCCGTATTTAGTATCTTCGTGTTATGTAAAGGACAAAGTTTTTATCTAAATATTTTTCAGAAAAAGCCTACAAAGGAAAAAATTTCGGAATAATTCTTCACTTTTCAGCAGGTTTGTTTGCCATTTTTATATTTAATAATTAAAATCTTAATTATTTGTTTTAATAAAGAAGAAAAATGGTGACTAATTGACGAAGTGCGATCTATTATTATGTGCTCCCGCTTGCTTCTTACTTTCTTAAGAACAAAACAATGAAACAATTTTTGGGGCCATTTTTAAATTTGATACTAATAAATTATCATCAATTAATTAATATTTAGTTAATCAATTAGTGACTAATTAGTTCACAAGTTAGTGCTAGTGAGATTGTTTTATAATTATCCTTTCTAAAGTTTAGTTTAGTTAGTTAGTTGGAATAAATAAATAAAACCATAGTTTCTGGTACTAAAATATAAGATAAAATAAAAGATAAGTAAGAAGAAGCAAGCATGAAATATAATTATTTCATTTAGTTAGTGATAAATTAGTGCTGGAGAGTTAATTAACCATGTTTTTTTTACTGAGATTCAAGCAGAGACGATAGGATTTTTAGATCTCTGGACGCAAAACGAAGATTGATTGATTTCTTTAGAGTTAGTTGGTTGAGTTGAGATTTACATTTTTTAAAATTAAAATTTAATATTTTGAAGTGAATTAGGAATCCCCATCAGATCCGTGTTGTTCGTTGTGTTATTGAAAATTTTTAATTTAATTAATTGATTTCTTTCTAGTGTTTTATCATCTGCTAACATACAATTTTTCATTTAGTTAGTGATAAATTAGTGCTGGAGAGTTTATTAACCATGTGTTTTTTTTACTGAGATTCAAGCAGAGACTATAGGATTTTTAGATTTAATTAATTTTTAAATGATAAATGAAAATGTTTTTCTTATATAGTTTTACAATTTACATCAGCTAGCTAATAATTAGTGACAAATTAGTGAAATGGTTGATATATTTTATTAGTTAATATTTTTGTGTATTTTGTAAGAAGATGTTTCAGTTTTTTCGGTTAAAAATCTGACATTGAAACTTTGAGATTGGGGTTAAAACAACAAAATAATCTTTACCATTAGTAAAGTTTCTGGTACTAAAATATAAATGCTAGCAATTTTTACTATAATCGTTTATGGTTTAAAAATTGTAAGAGAAAGATTTTAAAATGAAATACTGCCAATCGTTATTATGTTATATTATTATTTTAGATTTGTTTTATATAGCTACAATTATTATATATTTATATAATAATTATTACAATTATTGTTATATTTATAATTATTATTATATTTATGAAAATCTATTTCTAGTATAATATAATTACAGAAAATTATTTTATTTACTAGATTTTATGAGTTTCTTAGAAAGTTTTGTCATGATACAATAAGGAAGTAGCTTTATGATTTTCTCGCAAATGAATGAAAGAATGAATGAATGAGAGAAAAAATGGATGAATGAGTAAGTAAATGAATGACTGACTGAGTAACAAATGAGTGAATTAATAAAGGAATGAATGCATTTCAAAGTTAATTTTTATGGAAAAACATAAAGCTAAAACATTAATGTTAATTATGTTACTTTAACTTAATGGGCTCTTGCATTTCTTTATTATTATTCATTCTTTCAAACAATCATTTATTTATCTATTCATTCAGTCATATATTAACTGTTCATCTGTTGTTTGTTTGTTCATTCATTCATTCATTCATTCATTCATTCATTCATTCATTCATTCACTTGTTTTCAGTTAGTGTTTATCCTCATTATTAACTAGAGATTTTTAAGTATTTTTACAGCAACATAGCAAGGTAATAATGCTCACAGTTTAATAACCTGCCTTCTAACTCTATGTTAATAAATAACCTTTTTTAATATTGCACACATACACACACACGTACGTACACACACACATACACAACACACACACACACATAAACAAAATGTACACACACATATATGCACATACATTCACATATTCGCACACTTTTTTCATTTTTTACATACACATTCAAAAATTTCAAAACATTCACACATATATACAAAAATAATCTACTGACAAACATGCAAAACATACACACTCACACATACATAAACACATACACACACATACACAAACACATATGCACTTATGCCTTGTTTACTGTTTATCTCTATGCTGATAAAATCTTTATCACTCTTTTCTTGAGTAGTTAATTCACCTTTGTTAAATAATAATAATAATAATCATAATAATAATAATTATAATGAGAATTATAAATAATAACAATAATAATAAAAGGATGGCTATGATCATTGTTATAATAAACCAAGGTAACAAGAAATGGTAATGGCCAACAATGTTAGCTACAAAGTGAAACTGATTTTCTTGCTATAGATGCTGTCTGCAACTATTACTATTACCGCTACTACTATTGCTACTACTGCCGCTACTACAACTGCTGCTGCTGCTCTTGTGGCAGCCACTGTTACTATTTGTACTAATACTAAATACTAACTACTTAACTATTAAAAGTTCTAAATTGATGAGGATGATGATGAAAACAAATAAATACTACTACTACTACTAATACTACTACTGCCGCTGCTTCTACTACTATTAATAATATTTCAATAAATTAATAAAATAATAAGTAACCGAAGTATTAAGTACCAAAAAGCCATGATGAACACATAAATGATGCATATTCATTAGTTCACTGGCACAGACTTTCTAGGTCACCATGATGAATAATCAGGTCTACTCATTAATATTCATGAGCTCTTTGTTTACTTTTACATGCAACACTGTTGGAAGATGAGTGTGTTTGTATGTTTGAATATGTGTCTGTATGTGTGGCTGGGTGTGTTAGTTTGTATGAATGGATGTATATAAAAGGCGTTAGTGTGTGTATATATAGATATTTGTATATGTGAAAAGATGTTTGTGTGTGTGTATGTGTGTGTGTGTGTTGCATGTATATATGCTTAAATGTTTTTTATGCTTAGAAAAATTTCAACAGTATGTGTAAATGAGTGTTTTATGTATGTCTGCTTATAAATGTTTAAAGTACATACATACATATACAATACACACATACATACATTCTATACCCACATACATACTTACATTCATTCATTCATACATACACACATACAAAAATACATATATACATACATACAAACATACATACAAACATACATACAGTCACTGTTTATGTTTACAACATACTATGGATTGCTCACAGAGCAAGGTAGGAGGGGAAGAAAGAAAAGAAATCAAACAATGAATATGGAAGACTGTATGGTCTGTGTTCTATACTTGTATATATGTGTGTATATGTGTATGTATGTATTTATTTATGTATGTATGTATGCATGCATGTATGTATTGTATATATAATCCTATATGGTATACTTGTTGTGCATTGTGATATATTTAGCTTCTTTGGAATTCCCATAGACTTATAAATACATTTGTTTGTGCCAAGATGAGCATATGTATGCGTGTGTGTGTGTGTGTGTGTGTGTGTGTGTGTGTGTAATGTATATCTTATGTATATCTTATGTATACTATGATGATACGTGCATATATGTGTGCATTTATAATATGTATATCTATTGGAATATATGCTTGTATTTTTTTTATGTAAATGTATGTATGTATGTATGTGTGTATTTTTTTAGAATTAAATAAAATATTTTACGCGAAAATGTGTGTGCGAGTTGTGTGTCTGTGTGTGCGTGCCCATGTGTGTGTGTCCGTGTGCGACTGTTTGCCAACACTGTTGAGAAAGGATTTCAAGTGTGATTGCCTTTACAAATGCGCCTGTTCCATTTCCTGAAGGTATGAGTGTGTTTGTATAGGGGTGTCTGTGTGTGTGTGTGTGTGCGTGCGTGTGTGGGTTTATTAAGGTTGATTTTTTTTTCATCATTTGTTTGATATGTTAAGATATTTTTATGTGGTGTTTGTTCGTGGCAAATAGTTTATTTTTGATTGAACAAGAATTGTATATTTGTATTTTATTATATATATATATATATATATATATATATATGTGTGTGTGTGTGTGTGTGTGTGTGTGTGTGTGTTTGTATGTGTGTGTGCATGCATGTTTTTGTGTCTTTGCTTTAGTATGTATGTATGATGTATGTATGCTTGTATGAATGTGTGTTTGTATGTGTTTATACTGGGATGATTTTGTTCTAAAAATAAATTCTAGGACTTTTTTATGCTTATAGTTGGTGGTGCATCTTTTGGTGGCTTGAATGGCCCAGAGCCTGCTGGCTGTATGGCGTTTTTTGTTCTTGTTTTTTGTGGTTATTGAGATTTGCTGTCATGTTGACACATAAAAACGTTTCTTGTTTGTTTGTTTGCTTGCTTGTTCGTATGTATAATTTGTGTATATGTATGGCGTTTTTTGTATGTTTGTTGTTTATATGTATGTATGCATGTACTATGGTTTTTATATATGATTATGTTTGATGTTTGTTTGTTTGTTTGTATGTATGTATGTTTTGTATGTTTGGTTGGTTGGCTGGTTGTTTGCTGGTGGGATAGCCAGAACTTTGGCTCAAATGTTCAGTAAAATTTATTACTCTCTAAGATGTGTTTCTATTATATTAATGTTGCATTTGTTCTATTTTTTGTTTTGTTTGTGTGTTTGTGTGTTGTTTCTTTGTGAGTGTGTATATAGCAGAGATAAGATTAAACAAACAAATAGATAAACTAGCTAATTAATTAATTAATGTATTTTTTCCTTTGTAGTGATGATAATAATGATAGAACCAGTAATAATTGCACTAAACATTCATGTAACTGTATGTGTTCACGTGTGTGTGTTGTTTCTTTGTTTGTGTGTGTGTGTGTATGTGTGTGTATGCAAGGTATGTACTGTGTTGTGTATGCTAGTATGTATGTGTACGTATGCATGTATGTACGTATGCAT
>NW_008704785.1:1030425-1038434 GCF_000326865.2 Helobdella robusta
TTGAATCTGATGAGGAATTCTTTCTGATTTATGTAAAATTAATTTTTTTGCTGCTATATATTGTCGTTGTTGTGTGCGTGTCTGTGTGCGTGTCTGTGTGTGTGTGTGTGTGTCTTTAATTACAGACAAATTTCTATTAATGTTCTCATACTATTATATGTAATTTGAAGGGGATGGTTAAATTTTAAAAAATTTGTTTTATGTATAATGGTTGTTGATGAATTCTTGATGAATTTTGTGTGTGTGTGTGTTCATGCTTCTATTTTTCATTCTTAGTTTTATTGATGTGAATGAATGTGTGTGTCTGTGTGCGTGTGTGCGTGTGTCGGTGTGATATTCTGAATTTATGTAGGTGTGTGCTTGTGTTCATTGTCTATGTAGAGGATGAATGACTAAATATTTTTACAAGCGTTAAACTATTCAGAGAAGTATTTGAATAGAGCTGCTGTTAAACGTGATCACATCTCACAGCCTGTATCATCACCAATATAAACAAACATACAAACAAACATACATACAAACAAACAAACATACAAACAAACAAACATACAATCAATTAAAACAACAACAGCAAACAACAAAAAGAAAAACAACAGCTAAACTAAACAAAATTAAGACCTAAAAAATATGATTTCTACCTACTATATTTACAACACCAATTTAAGTTGAATCCTGTTTCTAAATGTAATTGCACACACACACACCACACACACACACCACACACACACACACGTATACACACGTGCACATACGTACACACACACACACACACACACATACACACATACACACACACACACACTATTAGAATTACTGTATCAGTATTTTCATCCATTCTGTCATAATAGATTTTGGCCCTTATTATTGGATAAAATTATTAATTGTTCTATTTTTATTATTAATTATCTCTATTGCTATAGCATCATCCTTTTAAAACATTTGAAAAAAAGATTGCTGGTTGTTTATTGTTGTTGTCTAGATGAATGGTAGTTCTTATGTTAATAGGTTATACTAATTCTGCTTCCCCCCCCCCCCCGATTTATATTTTTCACCATTTAAATTATCATTTGTTTCAATGCTATATATATATTTTATTTATTTGTATTATTTTTTTTAATTCATCAGAATTAATTATTCGTTTCTCACTCACCTTTCAGTACAGAAGTTCAAACAATGAGAATTCTCCTTCATCTAGCTGATGCTCATCTTATTGGTTGGTTGATGTTGTTGTTGTTGTTTTTGTGGCAGTAGTCTGACTGTCTGTCTGTTTGTCTGTCTGTCTGTCTGTCTGGTGGTTTGTCTGGTGTTTAATGATGTCGTCTCCATCATCATCCTAACCACAACCATTTCTTTAATGTACTTTTCCTGTTTTGTGCATGAATAATTATGTTAATTACGTTAACAGGCTAGCTTTGGAATAAATAATAATTAAGGTAATGAATTAATATAACAACTATAAGGTAACAAAAATTTTTTTTGATAAAATATTATATAACCCGGTAGAACTTTGATTGTAGTTCCGTTTGCCATTGATCCGATTGGTTGACTGGTTGATACATCCACCGACCTGATTGGTTGATTTAATATACTGACAGCCAATAATGCCCATGCACCCCTTCCAAGCCACACCCCATCAATACCTTATCGATGTTGACCAGGTTGGGCTGGCATTTTTTGTTATAATATTAATATAATAATAATAATATTATCGTTATTATTGTTGTTATTATGATTGCTGTTATTGTTATTATTATTGTTGTTGTTGTTGTCTTTGTTGGCAGCTCTGAAATTTGATGATCAATAGAGTTGAACTAAAAATATAAATGTAGAGTTACCTGGATGAGGAATTCATTATTGTCTTCATTGTTTTGTGCATGGCTTGCAAATGTAACAAGCTCTGTGCGCGCGTGTGCGTATGTGTCTGTGTGCGTGTGTGTGTGTGTGTGTTTGTGTGTGCGTGTATGTATGTGTGTGCGTGTATGTATGTGTGTATCAAGGTGTGTATGTTTCTGATTGTTTGTGTGTGTTGCTTTATTAAGAGGTAAGGAAGTGTTTTTATCAAAACTAAAATGGAGCATTTTACCGCGTATGATTTTATGCATGTATAAATACTGTGTGTAATAATGTGCGTGCGTGTGTGTGTGTGTGTGTGTGTGTGAGAGAGAGAGAGAGAGAGAGAGAGAGAGAGAGAGAGAAAGGTGTGTATATATATGTGTATATAAGGTGGTGTATGGTCGGTTTCAGACGTTATTACTGTAGTGAGACAACTATGGTTTATAAATTGAAAAAGACAGTCACTGATGGGGAATATGTAGATATTGTTTGAGTGTTCTGCTTTTTAAAATTTTACTCTAAATTCACTTTTAACAAGATGGAGAAATTATTTTTGTTTAATTATTTGATGTTGATTTAGTTTGTATTAGTGGGGTATTGTAGTTAAAATGTTTGATTGTGTTGAGAATTATGCGCAGGTTTGAACTTCATATCTTTTTCTTCAACAAATTTCAATTTAAAAATTTTTTTTTCACTTAATATTATAAATAGTACTAAGGATTATGGTAATTTCCCATTCAAACCCAGTTGGAGATAGTTCCAGCTTCGACCGGGCCCAGCATCAACATGGGTACATACGCGGTGCCCGTCTGTATGACTCACCACACGCACGTGCCCATCCACCACCACCACCCGACATCTTCTTGGTGCTTTCCATCTCAGTGCAACATACACATACCAACCTGTGCCATCCAGCAGCAACAATTTCCCACGTTTTCGCACCCGCAACATCAGTTTGCTACGTTCGCTTCCCATCAACAACAACACCATCAGCATCAACAACAACATCAACAGCAGCAACAACATCATCAACAGCAACAACAACATCATCAGCAGCAGCAGCAAACACAACATTTATCAGCTTGTCTCTCGCACCCTCATCATCATCATCATCATCATCACGTTTCGTTGGCGACAGTGGCCGTGCAGCAAGCCGCACCACCTCACATCGTCCCGACCACAGTTTTTCACAACCACCCGCACCGATATACTTCTGCTCCGTACCATCCACACCATCCCCAACAACATCATCTACGCCAGCAGCAACAGCAATTACAGCAACAACAACAATTACAACAACAACAACAATTACAACAACAACAACAACAACAGCCACCTCCACCTCAGCAGCAGCAACAACAACAACAACAACAACAACGTCATGTGATCACGTCAAGCCGAATGACGTCACAGCAACACTATTTACCAACTTCTTTGCCAACTTTACATATGGTCCGTCCTGGTTTTTGTTATTGTTATTGTTATTATTGTTTTCGTTATTATTATTATTTTTTTTTATTTGTTACAATTCTCAAGGGCACACTGCACAGTATAAATACTAGTAAATATAAATATATCTATATTTTGCTTGCACTGTCCTTAACAAAACACATTTATTATTTATTATTATTTATTATTGTTATGGTATTGATAGCGTTGGAGCTCGAGGTTGAAGGAGTGGTAGGAAGGGGTCGTCCGCGGTTGGGATGGAGAGAGCAGGTGGAGAAGGACAGGGTGAAAGCGGGGTTGCGTGATACTGAGGCGAGTGACAGATGTGGATGGCGTCCAGGGGTATTTCGGTTTCATCATAGGTAGCCAAACGGCAACCCCCGATCTCGGGGAAAATGTCGTCTAAACGTGTGTTGTTGTGTTGTTGTTATTATTGTTATCATAAATACATATAAATGCTAGTAGTATTGCTCTCTCCTATTATTATTATTATACAAACATATGTACACATACAAAACGTGTATGTGTATGTGAACTTGTATATGTGCTTCTGTGTATGAGTTTGTGTGTATAGATAAGTGTGTATGTGTGTGTGTGTGTGTGTGTGTGTGTGTGTGTGTGTGTGTGTGTGTGTGTGTGTATGTTTGTATGTATGTATGTTTGTATATGGTTATACAAACAAAATAAATTGGCAGGGCAATACATATCAACTTGAATCTTGGTCCTATTTACACACACTACAGTATTATAGTACACCTCCATATATCACTTAATGTACTCACATAATGATATAGACATACATTCAAACAATCATACAAACATACATACATACATACATACATACATACATACATACATACATACATACATACATACATACATACATACATACATACATACATACATGTACATTATGTGTGTGTGAGTGTGCGTGTGTCTGTGTGTGTGCATGTATAAGTGTAGATATGTGTATTTATGTATATAAATATTGTATTCTAGGAGCGTACAGCGGGGGTGTATGTGGAGGGGCACATATCTATGTGTAAGATGTCCATTCACTCGGCTGTTCCCTGAGACATGTGGCCACGCCCTATATGTGTATGGTGTGTGGCCATATTTGTTTATGTGTCTATTTATTTGAGTGTGTAAGTGAGCGTATGTTTGGTTTCCAGATCATTTCATTTCATTGATTCTGTTTCTCCAGTTCTGTATAACAGTATTGTGATATGAATTGTAGTATGGTGCGTGTTTGTAAGTATGTGTGAGCGTGAGTTTATGTGTATGTATTTCATGACATTTCTGTTACATCTATAGTTAGAAATTTTAGTTAAGGGTTTATCTTTTTTGGTCATCCTTCAAAAATAAATAAAAAAAACATACATACAAAAATACAACAAACACACATAGGTACAAAAAAATATGCAAAGATCACTTTCTACGCATATGCATTTCATTGTATTTATACTACTCTTTTTTGTTGTTTTTTTTATTGTTAATTAGTTTGTTGTATATGTTTGTATGTGTGCGAGTGTGTATGCATGTGTGTGTGTATGCATGTTTGTATGTATGTATGTGTGTAGTGTATGGATGTTTGCATGGATGTTTGGAGGTTTATTGATAGTAACTGCGTGCTATATAAACTTATTTGTCTAATTAATAAATATTGTTTTGAGCTTTTTTTGTTTCAAATTTTTTTTCCATGAAACAGTTATTGCTCATTAGTTTGATGCTGGAATGTCTGTATGTTTGTTTGTTTGTATGTATGTATGTATTATTATTATCAACAATTTATTAAGCGCATTATAAAATGGAAATTTCTTGAAAGCGTTCTCTATTATAAATGAAATCAGTGAAGGTACAAGATATATGTATGTATGTATGCATGCATGTATGTATGTATGTTTGTTTTATTTGTTTGTATGTATGTATGTTGCATATGCAATGCATGTATATATAATGTATGTATGTGTGTTTGTGTGTGTGTGTTTTTGTGTTCATATGTGCGTGTTTATGTTATATATATATATATATATATATATATATATATAAATATATATTTATACAATCACATGTTAATAATTTTTTTTTTTAGTTCCTAATGAATCACCTCCATATTTATAATTATTTACATTGTTATATCACACTAGATACAGGATGATTTGCCATACTTAAACATTCCTCAACAACAACAGCAGCAGCAAGCAAACAACAACAACAATAACACTAGCAGCAACAACAACAACACTCAAATATATCAACATATGAGAAGATTATCTCACCAGCATATACATCAACAACAATTGCATCATCAGCAACATCATCATCAACAACAACAACATCAATTACAACAACAATTACATCAGCAACAACAAGCAACTTTTCAAGCAACCCAGCAACAACAACAACAGCAACAACAACAACAGCAGCAACAATCGTTACATCCACTGCTACAACAACTACCTCATGCTCCTGTCTATCTACCAGAACATCACATCCTCCACACTGAACATGATATTTTTGTTGGTGATACAATTATAATAATAATAGTAATAATAATAATTATTATTATTAATTATTATTATTAATTAATATTGTTATTATCTTCATTTTTTATTATCATTAACTATCTTTAAATTTATTAATTATTATTATCAATTATTATCGTTATTATCTTTATTTTTTTATTATAATTAATTATCTCCAAGTAAGCAGTAATAACAATTTGTAGTACAATATTGCCATTTAAATTATTTACTTTAAATTTTTATTCAATTTAATTAATTTAATTTAAACTTTTTTTTCCCTCCCCGCCTAGAATCCGACTTCTCGCTTCAGGCGAGTCGCAAATAATAGCTCTACTAGCAGCACTCTGACGTCCAATGCTATGAGACCCAGGTGGCAGCCCATACCCTCACCCTCCCCCACACAGTATCCCGGATTTTTACTCCACTTCCTGTGGGTTTTCCCCCGATTCGTTTGTTGTTTATGGTTTTTTTTTTGTTTTTTTTTTGGTCTTCTGTTTACTCTCTTTTTGTTTTTTGTTCGATTGTTTTTTTTTGAGGGGGGGGGTTTATGTTAGTAAATAAAAATTAAACTAATAAATTTGTTGACTGATGAATGAGTGAGTGAGTGAATGAATGAATGAATGAATGAATGAATGAATGAATGATAAAGTAAACAAAGATAAGAATTAATGAATGACTAATTGACTGAAGGAGCGATCGATTGTAGGGGCAAATGAATGAGTGAAAAGATAACCTAATTAAATAGTTAGTTAGTAATTAATTAATTAATTTTTTCCTCAGTGCCATGTTGGGTAGACCAAGTAGACCGGCCCACTACAGAATGAATCTCATAAATTACTATGATGAGACAACTGATATCGACAATTATGAAGTAAGTAAGAAGACGATTACGATGATTAGGATGATGATGATGATGAGTAAGAAGACGACGATGGTGGTGATGATGATGATGATGATGATGAGTAAGAAGACGACGATGGTGGTGATGATGATGATGATGATGGAAATTGTAATGACGATAGTTAGGTTGATGATGGTGATGATGATGATGAGGAGGATGAAGTTTTTGCTGCTGCTGATGATGATGATGGGGTAGTAATGACGATAATTAGGATGATGATGATGATGGTGGTGATGATTATGGCAATGTTGATGATGATAGCATTGTTATTATTATTCATTTAATAATAATAATATTATTGTTATTGCTATTTTTGTTTTGGCAACAGTTCATTCACCTCACTCAACTCACATCTGATTGTATGCATGCATTGTATGCCCTGATTCTCAAGTGAACTTAACTTGTGAGCGTGCGTGCGTGTGCGTGTGTATGTACGTGTATGTGTGTGTGTGCATGTACGTGTGCGTATGTGTGTACGTGTTTGTATGTGTTTGTAGCTGCTTTTCGTTTATTCATTCATAATTACAGCATTCATAATTACACCATTCATATTTTATTTTATTTATTTATTGTTTGTTGTTGTTAAAGACAACTTTTTTCAAGTTTAAATTTTTCCCCTATTTTCAATTCCTAACATAAACTTCATCTCTCCAGGCCCTATTAAACCTGGCCGACCGGATTGGCGAAGGAAAATCTCGAGGCCTCAATCAGTACGACCTTGACCTTCTGCCGACCTACCAGTATAACCCCGGCTCCGACCAATCAGCTCGCAATCAGACGTCGTGTGTCGTCTGCATGAGCGAGTTCGAACTGGGGCACCATTTGAGGTCGCTGCCCTGCGCTCACGAGTTTCATACCGCCTGCATTAATAAGTGGTTGAAGGTTTGTGTGTGTATGTGTGTGTGTATGTGTGCGTGTGCGTGCGTGTGTGTGTTTTGTGTGGGTTGACTGGTTTGTTTGAGTAACATAAATTTTTTTCATTGTTTTCTTAGTATGGATATTTTTGCGACTGATGTTTTTTTATTTATCTAACTTTTTAGAGTGTATCTCTTTCTCCTCTCTCTCTCTCTCTCTCTCTCTCTCTCTCTCTCTCTTTCTCTCTCTCTCTCTCTCTCTCTCTCTCTCTCCAACAACATCAACAAAATCAACCAACGTAGGTAAATAGAACATGTCCAATATGTCGAGCTGATGCTACTGAGAAATATCCCGGGTGACGATGAAGAAGAAAAAGAAGATGATGAAGAAGAAGAAGATGAAGATGAAGAAGAAGATGTTGATGATAACCACGATGATATTACTGA
>NW_008704785.1:1039034-1044568 GCF_000326865.2 Helobdella robusta
AATATTCCTTTATTTTCTCCACCCATCTATCGTTAACTTATATATATATATATATATATATATATATATATATATATATATATATATATATAGTGTAGTAACATTACAGATTTCTAACATTACATATTGCATATTCTACATTATAAATTACACGTGAGTGTTGTACTTTTTTGTACTTAATTAATTACTTAATTAATTACTTACTTAATTAATTAATTAGTTACCTGTTCACTCATCATTATTAATTAATTAATTGTTTTTAATATTATCATCTTTGGTTGTGATAACACGTTTATATTTAGCAGAATATATATATATATATATATATATATATATATATATATATATATATGTGATTTACACCAAGAAATATATAGATATATATATATATATATATATATAGATATATTCATTCATACATTATTCATTCATTCATACATTCATTCATACATACAATTTTGAGAACACTGCTTAAAGTATATATACACATACACACATACATACAAACAAACAAACAAACAAACCATACATCAGTTTATACATTTTATATACATGGTGAATATTGATTATAAATTACGATTCATACATTAATGCATACAAACTCGCAAACTCCCACATACATACACGAACGTACATACACATATAACCTTGTGTTGGTTTGGCTTTTGATTCATGTTTACGAAATATACATTTAAAAAAAACTGTCGTCTCTCTGATCTTTAATTTTAACATAAAGGTTCGATTTCTGTCTAATGAAATTTCTAATTTTCCGTCTAATTGTAATTTCTGTCTAATGTAACCTAGTATAAGAAAATTTGTATTTCCCCAACACGCTAGCCAAAAGGTATATGCGTAACGTCTACACATCTATTGAATCTGGTTCTGCTACAAAAAAGGCTGCAGATTTTAAAAATAAATATTTCTCTGTTCGTTCATCCGTTCGTCTGTTCATTCATACGCACGCGCAAACACGAAAACAGTTTATATCAATATTTAGAGTATGCCGTTATTTTTTTTCAACACAATTAATATTTAATTAATTAAGCATTAAGCAGATAAAATTAACATAATCAAACATTCAGTTGTCGAATTGTTAATTGAAATGTTTCACCGTTAATTTTGTTAGCTATGTCGTTAGTTCAATCTTACTAACACAATTTATAACGTTAACAGAATGTAAAGTGTGTTCGAAAGTTGATCAAACAATTCATTGCAATGAAAAAGTATTATCGTTAATTAGAGATGAACAATTACACTATAAATAACCAAAAAGTTATCTCAAACTATTTTTCGCCCCCTAATACAACGAACTTTCATCAAATCATAACCAAACCATCCGCCACCAACTCAGCACCAAATCTTAATATCTGAAGGCTATAACTCTACCAGAAACGGCATAAGAAGTAACAGGGTCCAACGTATTATCGGCCACGTAGAGAATTCTCTTAGATTCATCGGCGTACAGACGATAAGGTTGGTGTATGCCATCACTAGCACCCAGAAATATTTCGGCACTAGAGAGATCTTTGTTTAGTTTTAGGATTCTGGAGTTTTTCATGTCAGCGAGGAGAACACTGCCGTCATTTAGAAGCACCATACGTGCTGGTACGTTTAGCTGGTTGATTGAATTACCTAGGATTTTGGTTTTTTAATTAATTTGATGAACAATAATTTTTAATTTTAAAAAATACCGAAATTATTTTGCAATAATATTTTCAAATAGTTTTAGAGTTACCGGGTCTGCCGCCAAAGCACCTGCCAACAACGTACCCTTTCACGTTAAACCTGCAAACCAGATGGCTCTCCGTGGTTTCGTACCCAGCCGTCACGGCATACAAATTGTTCGACAATCTGTAATGCAGATAATTAGGCATGTATATAGACGTATACAAATGCACACACGAATGAGAATATTAGATACCTGATGGCTTGACGCGGTGATCTTGCCATTTGCAACTTTATTGTGCGCAGAAGTTTTCCAGACGGATCGTATATCTATGTTAGTTTTTATATTGATTGATTGATTGATTGGTTGATTGATTCATTAATTCATTGATTTAATTAATTCATTGATTAATTAATTGATCAGTTAAATAAATACCTTAACTTGCTTAGACATGCCCTCGGTCACGATAATTGTTTGATCGGATTCAGTGACCGCCAAACTGGCCATTGTGGTATCGCTCGTGAAGTTCCACGATTTGACCTCGTACGGGAAGCGAGATTGCATCAATATAATCTTAGGAAAGTTAGGAAAACATTTATTTGTTAGTTAAGTTTTTCAATTTAGTCATTTTTAAACTATTTAGTGCAATGGTTAAGGTTCACACTAGCAGTGTTCGCACGCTAGAGACCCCTACCACATGCACTGTCTGTCATAAGTTTCATTCTACAAAATACTAAAAAGAAAATTACAATAAAGAACAGTTTGAATGTCTATTGCCTTGTTGTTTATCAAATCGAATTCTAGATGTTTATCTAATATGATGACAATTTATAAAATAAAAAAGAAAATTATCTCATTCAAATAAGAAAATCAACTAAAAACTAAAAAACAACCACCCTCTACCTTGTTCGAATCAAGCCAGTTTAGAAGAACAAATTGCTCAGACTTATTAAGGTAAGCCATGTCGTAATAGCTATCAGAGCGAGCCATATCAACCGAGTTTAGCTCGGTAAAAAGCCCGTTAATAGCTACATTGTATAGCTGAAGTTTTCCGCTATTTTCTCTCGAGACGGCTATCAAATTGTTTTTGAGAACAGCTAAGCCGTAGACTGGCGTACCGTTTGAAAATGTTGCCAAAAGTTGGGGTTCTGTTATGTGCGTGTGTTTGTGTGTGTGCGTGTGTGTTGGTGTATAAAGTATTAAATAAAATAATAAGTAAATGATGAAATTAATAAAGGAATAAATGAGTGAATCGATAAGATAAAGTGAACGAATTAGTGAATTTGCACGTGAGTGAATGTTTGAACGAACAAACGAATAAATAAAATGTTTTACTTTCAGCGGTGACAAACACAGACAGAATAACTAAAGTTACAATTGAGAAAATCAGTTTCGCCATTATAGCCATATTGATGAAATTGACATAAGCGATCGAATGACTACTAACTCGAAGCCAAAATTAGGCAGAATATATATATAAAGTATTTCAACTAAATTGTAATAATAACAATAATAATAATAAGAACAGTAATTATAAAGATAATAATAATATTATAATAATAATTATAATAATATGAATACCCTAAATTTAAATTACTGCGTAAAATATATGCGTACAATGACATTGGCACTAGCCAATAAGAATAACCACAATAATAATAATAATATCGATATTATAGAAGTAATAATAATTATTATAAAATAATAATAAGCAATGGAGTTTAGCTTAGTTCATTATTATTCAATAGCTAAGCAATGTTAAACAATGTAGAGTTCAGAAATATTTATAGTTATATATATATATATATATATATATATATATATATATAGAGAGAGAGAGAGAGAGAGAGAGAGAGAGAAAGAAGAGAGAAGGAGTGAGACAGTGAGAAACAAAGAAAAAAAGATGGAAAGTGAGAAAGAGAATTTCTATTATTAAATATTTTTCAATTGATTCAATAATGAAGTGTAGCAATTGAAATTGAAATTCAAGTTTGTCGTGCTTTTTTAGTAATAGCCATCTTGCTAATGTTATATGATCGGCTAAATTTTATGCTAATTAAAACCTGAAATGTTTCTTCAATACACATAAATATATACTTCCAAATCAGACTTGATTACTGTCTGATGCATGGCTAATGAGAACTTTACCTGGCTAATTTTTCCGACAGTGCTACAACTATACCAACAACTACTACTACTAATGTGGCTGCTGATGCCTCTATCACGGCTACTAATACTACTACTACTACTATAAATAAAAATAATACATCTATTTTCTAATTAACGACGAAATAAAGATAGAGGACAATCTAAATATGTGTTATAAGACAAGTATCCACATAAGATCTCACTGATTATAAAAATTTTGATGTTTAATCTATCTGTTATAATGTAGCATTGTTAAAAAGACATTTGACAAGTTAATAAAGTTAGCTTTTTTTATGTTTAATATATATGTTTGAGGTTTACTGAAAAAGCGCTATAAAAGTTTAGATAATTGATTGAAACAGTTTTAACTTTTAAACAAAATACCTTTGTAATGTACATCGTTTGTAACCAGCTGATAATGGTTTTATGAAATTTTTAACTTTATATATTTTTTAGATCAAACTTTTTAAAAATAATTTTAATTTTTAAAAATATATCGTTTGATACGTTACACAAGATGGCGTCGTTAAAAGAACAATTTGACGCCGCTACTAATGTCATCCAAAGTTTACCAAAAAAGGGTGAATCCCTTTCTCATGACTTGAAATTGAATCAATCACACACACAAAATTTAATTAATTCTCCCTAAAAATATTTTTTAAAGAATACGCACTGCCTGTAAATATGCGCAAATCAGCTCATTTCAGATTACATTACACACACACATCACAGATTACAACTTGTAGCTCACATTAGAGAAGATTACACAATTACACACACACACATTGATTACATTTACATTACAGATTACAAGACTATAACAGGGGTGGGCAAACTTTTTGTTGTGAGGGCTGTATTGAGAAATATTTTACCTTTAAAGGGCCACATATGTACTTAAATAAGAAATTTTTTGACCCTGGGGAGAATTTTTGGTCATAATGTCTGGCTGAGGACCTTTTATTAACCATAGTTTGCCCATCCCTGGTCTATCTATAGTATAAGTATAGTATGGAGATAGTGTAGAAATAGGCAGAGATAGACTGTCTATTTATTTTAACTAATCAATGTAATTATATTATAATATATTAATAATTATAATTGTTAAATTTTATATATATAATATATATATTATAAAATCTTATATTTATCTATTTGAAAATTTTTATGAAATTTTATAAAATTTTCATTTATTAATGTTAATAATAATAGTATAAATAATAATAATATAAATAATAATAATATAAATAATAATAATAATAATATAAATAATAATAGTATAAAGATTAAAATAATAAAGTAATTGTTAAAATCATAATTTTCACATGCCAGGTTCTTTCCAGCCATCGACAGAGATGCAGTTGATGTTTTATTCTTTGTTTAAGCAGGCCACCATTGGTCAGTGTAATGTTTCCAGGCCTGCTTTCTATGATATTGTCGGAAGAACTAAGTGGTGTGTTTGTATGTTTGTTTGTATGTTTTGTATGTTTGTTTGTTTGTATGTTTGTTTGTATGTTTTTATATTTGTTTGTTTGTTTAGGTGTGTATGTATGTAAGTATAATTGTATATATGTATGTATGTTTGTTATTAATATATGTTTGTATGTATGTATGTTTTGTATGTTTGTTTGGAGTTTGTGTGCTCCTGTTGTTTTTTTTGTTGTTTTCAAAATTAACGTTAACGTTGATAATTGTATTTGCAATGATGATAACGATTTTATAA
>NW_008704785.1:1044861-1058296 GCF_000326865.2 Helobdella robusta
CAACAACATTAAGAACAGCAACAACATCATTACCATAAACGACGACAACAACAACAATAATAATAATAATAATGATCATAATAATGGCGATATTAATGGTAATAATAATAATAATTTTGAAAATAATTTATTGTCAATGGAACAGCAACTAAATGATGATGATGACGATGAAGCTGATCCCATGCTACTGAATGATGCAAAAAGCCATAATCATGTTAATCACAAGACTGACAAAGATGACGACGACGATGATGAGGAAGACGACGACGATGATGATAACGACGATAAGGAAGAAGATGATGATGATGATGACGACGATGATGATGATGATAACTCCAAGAATATTGTACACAGTACTGCAAAAATAACTGCGACAGCTACTATAAACTTGGATATCAAGAATACTACCACTACTACCACTACTTCTACTAATACTACTGTTGCTGCAGCTACTACTACTACTACTAATAATAATAATAATAATAAGAGGGATGATAATGATAGCACTATCATTTTCACGACTAATACTACACCAAAGTCGGAGAGATATTTAAGTGAAATTAAGAAAAATTTCATCAGAAACCATGCGCCAATTGAGCATTTTGAAAGTTCTATGTTTCCTAAAAGTAGACAGGAAGTGATGAAAAGTGAATCTATGAAAAGTACAGATGATGATGGTGGTGACGATGATGGTGATGGCTATGATGACGAGGAATTCTGCGATACAAGTGACGTCATATTTGATCTGGTGAGATTTTTTTGTGTTTTTTGTGTTTTTGGTCATTTTGTCGTATTGCAATGTGAATGCGTTTGTGTGCGTGTGCGTGAGTGAGTGTGTGTGTGTGTTTGTGTGCGCGTGTACACATGTACACATCTGTAGCAAGTAAAGGGGAATAGTGAAAGAGTTAGCGTTTTTTAATCTTTTTTAAAAAGTTATTCCACTTGAAAGTACAGTTATAAGCACTAGTACAAAAAAGTTGATCGATCTTTATGGGTACTGACTCGAGTGCGTGAACTTTGAACTTAGTACAGATGCAGTTGTGTAAGTACTTAAGAGTACTTCTTCAAAAAAATTTAAGAGTGGTGAATAGGGCTACCGATTGATTGGCCACTCTTCAAACTTCTTCGAATACATTTCTTTTTAAAATATTCAGAAAGTTCAGACGATTGGGACTGCAGACGACGACACGAACAAAAACACGAACATTAACAACCTCACCGACAACAACAACTACAACAACAACCTCACCAACAACAACAACCTCACCAACAACAACAACTACAACAACAGCAGCAGCAACAACAACAACACTAATGTTGCCAACATTAACTTGAATCGCAACAGTCTAGCAGAGGCAGATGACATAGGGACAGTGATCACGGATACAATTTACGTGATGGCGAATTCCGACTGCGTGGCTCCAGATGTTGGATGCTGTCCTAATCATAAACAGGGGAATGAGTTACTCACTTTATCCGTAGCATCACTATCATCATCGTCTTCTGCAACACCATCATCATCATCCTCCTCCTTCTCATCATCATCATCATCATCATCTCAAAGTAACAATATAACAAGTTATAGTAACCATGATGTTAGCAACACTCATCATTCCATTCCCGGCCATCATCATCATCATCACCACCACCACCAACAACAGAATCATCACCATTGTAACCATCATCATCATCATCATCTTAGTAACTTCCAGCACAATCATCATCATCAGCAGCATCAACATCATCATCAAGACACTCACTCGCACGTTAATAATGATAATAATGATGATGACGTTAAGAGCATATATGACCGACACCTTCATCATCTTCGCCCCACTGCTACCGCCACTTCAAATCATAATAATAATAATAAAAACAACAACAACAACAACAATAACAATAATAATAATAACATAGATATTGATAATAAACTACTAAGCATGATAGAGCAAATGCAGAGCGATTTGAACTCTCTAAAAGATGGACTTGAAAGGCTACAAAGACTAAACGAAGACAGGGTTATTATTATTATTACTATTATTATTATTATTGTTATTATCATTTATTATTATCATTTATTATTATTTATTATTATTATTTATTATTATTTATTATTATTATTTATTATTATTATTTATTATTATTTATTATTATTATTTATTATTATTATTTATTATTATTTATTATCATCCTCTCGTCTTTTTATCATCATCACCGTTATCATTATCGTTTTTATTATTATTTGTTATTAAATTATTATTAATAATTATATCATAATTATTATTAATAACTATATTATAATTATTTTTAGTAATTATATCATAATTACTATCATTCCAGATGTCATTCAGCAATCCTTTGGGCTCTGGTGGTAGAAAAATGCTGGCATTCCTAATTCTTTGGCCGATTGCTATCAGCATTGCGTTTAAGTATCTCAATAAGTTTATGAGAAAGAAGAATAATTAAGGTGTTACTCTCTCTCTCTCTCTCTCTCTCTCTCTCTCTCTCTCTCTCTCTCTCTCTCTCTTTCTCTCTCTTTCTCACATACATAAACACCTACATACAGACAGATGCATATAGATATATGTATCTATTAGATATATGTATCTATGATATACAACAACAACAACACACGTTTAGACGGCATTTTCCCCGAGATCGGGGGTTGCCGTTTGGCTACCTATGATGAAACCGAAATACCCCTCGACGCCATCCACATCTGTCACTCGCCTCAGTATCACGCAACCCCGCTTTCACCCTGTCCTTCTCCACCTGCTCTCTCCATCCCAATCGCGGACGACCCCTTCCTACCACTCCTTCAACCTCGAACTCCAACGCTCGCCTAATCCCGACCCTTTCATCCCTTCTCAACACATGTCCATACCACCGCAATCTCGATCTCCTTATCAATGTCACAATGTCCTCATTCAGTCCCATCATTGACATCAGCTCTGTACTACTCCTCCTATCCTTCACTTTAACCCCACACATCATCCTAACCATAGCTCTTTCAGCCCTCTGCAGTACACTTTCCTCCTCTCTCCTCAACACCCAAGTTTCACCACCATATACCATCGCTGCTCTCACACATGCTTTATATACCCTCCCTTTCATCTTCACTGACCATTTCTTTCCACACAATACCCCACCCAGTTCCCTAAATTTCATCCATCCCACACGAACTCTAGCCGTAACTGCGCTCAAACATCCTCCATCCGCATTCAGCTTATCCCCTAAGTAAAATGAAAATTAATATATGTATCTATGATATATATATTAATTTTCATTTTTCTATATTAACTATTTATTATCTTTGTAGTTAAGGCCTTAACAAATACTTTGAGAGGATGTTTGTTTTACGATAAATAACAATAATAACAACAACAATAACAACAACAACAATAATAATAATAATAACAATAATAATAATAACAACAACAATAATAATAATAACAACAATAATAATAATAATAATAACAATAATAATGACCTGTTGAACTTTGAAATTGTTTAGAAATTTTAAAGTAATTTATTTTTAAATAGTGATATATTTATTATTGTTGCTATTATTATTGTTGTTGTTATTATTGTTAATATTATTGTTGTTATTATAACTGTCTTGACTTTTTTTATCTGTCATTGTTGAAAATATACTAGGCATACGGGATGACGGAAATTTAAAAAAAAGGTTTTACAAAACATTGCATATCTCTGGTCTCTTTCTCTCTCTCTCTCTCTCTCTCTCTCTATATATATATATATATATATATATATATATATATATATATATATATATATATATATATATATATATTATAATACGAAATTATCGATTCAATTCAACCATATTTCTATTTTCGTTTCGTTTTAGTACCGGAATTGAATCGGTTTCCAATCGATTTTGACGTGTTTCTTGTTACCTACTCTTTCGGTGGTAAACGAGTTGGAAACTCTCTCTTCGAACGTAACAAAATGATATCTTTCATTGAATATCAGTTTGAAAGTTACTAATTTTGAAACAGTGGCGTGATCGTTGGCGCATGACGTCATTTTGATAATTATTAACAGTCCTATAAAATGTATGACGCTGAAGGAGTTCACTGAAGCAAGCGTCCTATGAAATACGGGATTGCCAAGAACTAACAACGTATCAAAGGATGGGACCGACCTTGACATTTAAAAAAACTTTTTATTTTAATCCCATCACAATGTTGCTGATGATGATGATGGTGGGGGTGTGGTGGTGACGATTCTGACCTAACTGATAACATCACTTAAGATTTTTTTAAAGGTTTTATTTAACTATATTGCGATACGGTGATGTTTTTGATTCTTTAGAAAGAACACGGAAGAAAAATTGTACATTATATGATTATAAATATTTAATTATACGTAATAATAATTATTATATTATAATATAATATATAATTATATATATATATATAATTATTATATAATTATTTTCATCATGAATTAGAAACTTATCTAATGCATTACATAAGTATAAACCAACATATGTCAATAAAAAGATGAAATTATTATTGTTATTATTATTATTATTATTATTAAAAATATTTTTTGAAAACCTATTTTATATGAATATATATACATATATATATATATTACATACTATATATATATATATATATATATATATATATATATATGTATGTTAGTATATATACATACATACATACTTACGTATGATATTTATATTACCCATACCATGTCTTGTATATTATAAATAGCAAAAATAGACTCTTTAAATACTTCATATTTTAATAATAGTTAATAATAGTTAATAATAATAAATAATAATAATAATATATGAATAATAATAATAACACCAACAATAAATAATAATGGGAATAATAATAATAACAAATCTCATTTTCGAGTGGTTTGGTGGCCAGGGGTTGGAATGATTATTATTATTATTGTTGTTGTTGTTTGCTGATCAGGGTCTAAGTCGGCTTACAGATGATTTACATGTTTGTTTTTACAATTTACAGATGGTTTACAGCTCTTTTAAGTCCAAAGAATATCATCCAAAGAAGCTTTCTAAGGTAATGTGCAGTCCCAAGTGGGACAATTTTCTGAGTTTCTTCTTTCTCCGGTTTCCCATGTATGGTCTCTAAGTTTTTTTATTGTCCTATTTTTTATTGAATATTCCTAAAACTCGCGCTACTATTGGTAACACTTTACATCCCATCCAGGAGATTCCAATTCCCGGATCTTTATTCTTGCATCTTTGTTCCGCCTCCTCTTTTGAAGCAACATTTGTATCAGTCGGTGTCGATATTTCGATCAACAGGCATATTTTTTCAATTCATCAGTCTTTTTTGTTTGTTGTTTAGTGTGTAACATTGTGATCGTCTTCCAATTTGGCATAACGCTCTCTAGACATTGTACAACCCATGCTGCCCTTATTATTATTATTTTGGCTATTATTATTATTATTACTATTGTTGTTATTATTGTTGTTATTTTCAACGTTACAATGGAAAAAGACAAAGTATCTCAAAAATGTCCAAAAATAAAAGCAAAAAAAAAATTCAAGTTCAAATATAAGCGGAAAGTTTAAAATTAAAATGGAATGAATGAGTAGACGAACGAATAAATAAATGAATGATATATGAATGAACGAACGAACGAACGAATGAATGAATGAATTAACGAAAAAACAAGCGATTGAAAGAACAAACAAATGAAAGACAGAAAAAATGGTAATGAATATTTATATATCTGGATAAATGGATGAATAACGGAACGAATTGAACTATTCAATAAGGCATGGAATGTATTAATACAGAGACGAAAGACATTACAAATATATACATACATTTTTATATATATATACACACAAAACTATACAATGTATACAAACATAAACGAAATACAATATACATCGTTATTATTATTATTATTGGTGATTATTATTATTATTATTATTATTATTTGCAGCATCCTTTTTTCTTGCTTGCTGCGGTTAGCTGGAGTACCTTTTCCATGTTCTGATCCTCTCTCTCCATCAGCAACCTCAACAACAACAACAACAACAATAATAATATCAACAACAACAATAATAATAATGATAATAATAATAATGATAATAATAATAAATAATAATAATAATAAGTTACCTGGCCATAGCTTCTACGGACTCGTAGACGTAAGATCCTGTCTTGGCACTCGCTTCTTGGAACAATGCGCCATATTCCTAATGATAATAATAACAATAACAATAACGACAACAACGACAACAACAACAACGACGACAACAACAACGACAACAACAACAACAACGACAACAACAACAACAACAATAATAATAATAATAATGATTATGGTGATGACGACGACGACGACGATGATGATGATGATGGAAGGACTACCTCGGCAATCCGCTGACCATCCTTGGCGCTTACGACTTGGGGGCTGCCTTCGTCCACGAGGTCCATCTTGTTACCAACGATCATAATTACCGTGCCCTCTTCCGTGCCGTCCTGTCATTGGTTGATTGGGTGAGTGAGTGAGTGAATGAATGAATGAGTGTGCAAATGAATGAATGAGTGTGCGAATGAATGATTGTGTGACTGAATGTGTGACTGAATGTGCGAATGAATGAATGAATGAATGAACAAACGAACGAACGAACGAACGAATGAATGAATGAATAAATATTTTCCGAGCCATCCTGATTGAAATAGTGAAGAAAAGAATTAATGTGCAACCGAATGAACGAACGACTAAATGAATGAATTAACGACGTCATCATCCTCCTCCTCCTCATCATCATCATCATCTAAATGACGTCATCATCACCAGAATGACCTTGACACTGCCCATCCAGTTTCTGATGTTGCGATAGGACGACTCGTTAGTGACGTCATACATGACTAGGACGCCGTCAGCTTTGCGGAAGTACTGTTTGGTGATGCTGCGGAATCTGTCGAGGTAGTAGTAGTTGTAGTAATTTGGTGACTTTGTAAATGATTGCGTCATCATCATCGTCTCTGACGTCATCATCATCGTCTCTGATGTCATCATCGTCGCGGTCGTCATCACCTTTCTTGCCCCGCAGTGTCCCAGACTTGAATGGCGATGATGTGGCTGTCGATTTTCATATTTTTCACTTGGAAGTCCACGCCTGATTCGATTGGTGGCGTCATCAACCATCATCATCATCGTCTTCTTCATCATCGTCACGATCATCATCATCATCATCGTCATCATCATCATCGTTACTATCACCACCATGCAACCGACCAACCAGCCAACCAACCATCCAACCAACCAACCAACCAGCCAACCAACCAACCAACCAACTAACCAACCAACCAACCAACCAGCCAACCAACCAACTAACCAACCAACCATCCAACCAACCAGCCAGCCAACCAACCAACCAACCAACCAACCAACTAACCAACCAACCAACCAGCCAACCAACCAATCAACCAATCAACCAACCAACCAACAACTAACCAATGGTGGCTTGGAATGCAGGCTTGAACGCATTGCAGCAGAACTGATGGATGAAGCTACTCTTGCCGACACCAGAGTCACCCACAAAAACGACCTTGAAAACTCTTTCCGGGGCCATAGATTCATAATTCTTTATAAATATAATATTAATTATAATTACTCTAATAATTATAATTATTCTTATATTTGATATTATAATTATTCTAATAATTATAATTATTCTAAAATTTATAATTATTTTAATATTTATAGTTATAATTGTTCTAATATTTATAGTTATAATTATTCTAATAATTATAGTTATAATTATTCTAATAATTATAGTTATAATTATTCTAATAATTATTGTTGCCATCCATTGTTGCTTTTATCTTTGAGAAATAAACGGGTGAGTGAAATGATTAATAAAAATTGAATGAATAAACGAACGAACGAGCGAACGAATGAATGAATGAATGAATGAATGAATGAATGAACGAACGAATGAATGAATGAATGAATGAATGAATAAATGAATGAATCAATTAATGAATTAATGAATAAATGAATGAATAAATGAATGAATGAATGAATGAATGAATGAATGAATGAATGAATGAATGAATGAATGAATGAACGGCTGACTTGAAATCTACTTTCATGGAGATCTATAGAACTATTTGCCCCAACGGGTTGTTCACGCTTTTGACTAGAACGACTTCTTCTGCCAGATTGAATGAATGAACGAATAAATTAATGAATTAATGAATGTATAAATAAATGAGTTAATGCATAAAAAATGACTAAATTGATGAATGAATTTATTCACTCATCTATTATCATAATCACCTAGCCTTCTTTCTAGGCACATTTGAAAAAAAAATTGTTTGTGTCATTCATTCACTCACTCACTCCATTTTTATTCATTTACTATTCACTCACACATTTTATTATTCATTCATTCGTTCGTTCGTTTGTTCGTTCATTCATTCATTCATTCCCTCACCTATCATCGTCATCTTCCAAGCTTCTTGGTGCAGTTGAACCGAAGACGTTGATGTGTTGTGGTTGGATCATGCTATCATCATCACACTCAATCTCCTCCTCAAACATATCATCATCAACACTTGGTCTAGAGTTTTGTTTCGTGATTAGTTGATTGATTGATGGGTTGGTTGATTGATTGATTGGTTGGTTGATTGATTGATTTATCGGTTGGTTGATTGATTGATTGATTGACTGATTGATTGACTAATTAATTAATTGATTGAATGAGTGAGTGAGAGATATAGTAGGAGATTTTTTAATTTAGGGGTGGGCAAACTTGTTGTTGTAAGGGCCGCATATGTACATAAATAGCAAATTTTTTCAACCCAAGGGAGAATTTTTGTAAGATTTGCGGCTCCTTTTTCTTTGGCGGTCATAATGTCTGGCCGTTATCATCATCATCATCATCGCCATCATCATCATCATCGTCATCATCATCATCATCACCATCATCAACCTCCAAGCCATATTAGGAATATAGTCAGACAGTACCGAACCCCTTTTCATTTGCAGACGTCTGGGCACCGCTCCACCACCCCCGCCGTCTGATTGGGGGCTGTTTATGGTGTTTGTGGAGTTTGAACTGTCTATGGCCGAATCGCCTTCCCGCATGTAGGATGAAGATCTTTGGAAGTTTGGGGCTAACTCTCCGAACTGCGTACGTGTGTGTTTATTTGTGCGTGTGTGTGTGTATGTGAGTTTGTGTGTGTGTGTGCGTGCGCGTGTGTGTGTTTGTATGAGGTAATTTTGGTAATGATGAAGAAGTAGAGGAAGAAGATGATGATGATGACGTCAAAGATGATGACGATGATGATGATGAGGGGGATGATGATGACGATGATGATGATGAGGGGGATGATGATGACGATTACCTCTCCTAAATTATTTCCATTCATCTGTAAAAAAAATAAAAACAATTATTTAAATGTGAATAATATATATATATGTTATATATATATATATATATATATACATATATACATAATATACATATATGTATATACATACATAATATATATAGATACATATATATATATTATATATGATTATATATATGTATAAGCGATGGATAGAAAGCAACAAACGAAAGAAGCATTTTGTCAAAATTATTATTTAATGTGGGTTTTATAATAATAATAATAATAATAATAATAATAATAATAATAATATTCTTTAATATTTTATTATTATCATTTTATTTACTATAATGATTATTATTATTAATATTAATCTCATCATTATTGGCCTATTGTTTATCTATTCATTGATTTAACCAGGTTTCATGGAATGATCATCATCGTTATCATCATCAATATCTTGTCGTCATCATCATCAACACCATCATCATCATCATCATCATAATCATCATCATCATCATCGTTATCATCATCGTCATCATCATCAATTTTAAATAACAATATCTTCAGCAGCTGAAAAGAGGAAATACATTACAAACAAATCCCATAAAAAATAATTTATATCAAGCCACGTTTAAAATTATACTCAAATCTGATTGGTTGAAAATGAAACCAGGGCAGCAGCGTGTGTTTTTACTAGCCAATCAGAATGATTTACCCCAAATAAACAAGTAAAAGCACAAAAACATCCGCTATCTTCAGTTCACTTTTCACTGAAAAATCAATAAAAATAATCCAATATAGCTTTGCAAAGCCGTTTGTATGTATGTATGTATGTTTGTATGTTTGTATGTATGAATGTATGTATGCTTGTATGTTTGTATGTTTGTATGCATGTTGCTCCAATTTCCTACCTCACTCTCAACATCATCAAATGACCACTTCTTCCTCCTAACATAATCCAGCTTTTTAATATTGTTATTATTATAAAATAATAAATATTATTATTATTATTATTGTTGTTTTATTATTATTTTATTTTTAAAATTATTGTTAGCAGTTAGTATAGAATGAAAATAACAAAAAGTCTACATGTACCGATGACAAATGAATAACAACATCGTCCTCTTCATCATTATCATCATCATCGTCGTCGTCCTCTTCATCATTATCATCATCGTCGTCGTCGTCCTCTTCATCATTATTATCATCATCATCATTATCATAACTTACTCTTCTTAATTCAGCCTCGTCTCTTTCGTCCCTCAGTTTTCTGTTTATCTCTCTGTGAGAAATTTTTGAAAAAATGATTGAATGAATGAATGAATGAATGAATGTGAATGAATGAATGATTGAATGAATGTGAATAAATGAATGATTGAATGAATGTGAATGAATGAATGATTGAATGATTGAATGAATGAATGAATGAAGAAATGAATGAATGAAAAAGAAAACCTCAAAAGATCAAGCTGTTTAACAAGACTCTCTCTTTCCATTGCTATTCCTTCAGTAACTTGCAAAGCAGCTCTTTGTTGTTGTGTTTGAATTAATGATTGATTGAATGAATGAATGAATGAATGAATGAATGAATGAATGAATGAATGAATGAATGAATGAATGAATATAAAAATAATCAAACTCACTAACTTACATCTGATTTAACGAATATTCGAACGATACGACGATGAAAGAAAAAACGCGAATAAAAAACGAATGAATGAATTTGTCATTCATTCATTCATGTATCAATCTATCCATCTATTTTTTCATTCGTCCATCCATCCATCCATCCATCCTTCTTACAGAGCTCTATTTCTTTTCTCTTCTTTCTGTTGAGATTTTAATTGGTTGATGTATGACCTACTCTCATCAAGATTTCTCTGTGATTCGTCCAACATGGCTTCCAATGACCTCTTGTCCTAAATAAATAATATTAATAATATTATTATTATCAACATTAATATAATAATATTAATAATATAATATAATAATTATATTAATAATAATAATAATATTCCTCTCACCCTAGCTAGTTTTTCGTTCTCTTGCTTCGTCTCAAACTCCTGGTCGTTCATTCCTTTTAGCATCTGCTCCATCTATCGGGGATAAAATTAATGATGATGATAATGATCATCATCATTATCAAGACTATCACCATCATTATCATTACCGGCTATCATCACCACCATGCCATCATCATTATTATCGTCGTCATCATCACCATCATCATCACCATCATCATCACCACCACCACCATCATCATCACCATCAGCATCATCATCATTATCATCATCATCATCATCATCGTCATCATCGTCATCATCAGCATCATCATCGTCGTCATCATCAGCATCATCATCATTACCTTCTGATGGTTGATGATCAGATCCTGCAACTGCCTATCTTTCTCTTTCAATTCCTTCTCTAGATCATCTTTCAGTATTTTCTCCTTCTGTCGTTCCTAATTGATTTTAATTATATATATATATATATATATATATAATAACAATAATAATAATAACAATAATAATAATATAAATAATAATAATAACAATGTTAATAATAATAACAACAATAATAATAATAATATAAATAATAATAATCATAATAATAATCTTATTCATTGTTGTCTTCACCTCAGTCAGTATTTTTTGTTTCTCCGCACTAATCTGCACTTCCATCTCTTCGTACAGTTTCCTCATCTCTTCGTCGTGCGATAGCGTTTTACTGGTGAAATGAATTACTTCATTCATCCATTTTTATCTTTATTCTTTTATTAATTCATTCATTCGTTTGTTTGCTCATTTGTTTGTTTGTTCTTTCATTCGTTCGTTCGTTCGTTTGTTCGTTTGTTATTTAGTTTAATCATCCATTCATATCATTCATTCACTTATCTACTAGTTTGTTCACATTCAATCGTTTATTCATTCATTCATTCATCAATTCATTCATTCACTCATTCATCAATACATCCATTCATTCATACATTCATTCATTCATTCATTCATTCATTCATTCATTCATTCATTCATTCATTCATTCATCCATTCATTCATTCATTCGTTCCATCCTTTCAAGACATCAAGCCTTACTTCCTGAGGGCAGTCTGAAGCGACCGATAATCGCCCTTTGTTCGTTTCAGCTCGCTGGTCACTTTGTGTAGAAACTCCTCGAAACTGGTCAGCAGTTCCGGTTGGTTCTCTCTTAGCCCCGCCCACATCAATTTTAAACCGTCCACGCTAAAAATAGTTTTTGGCGAGATGGATGGCGACCGATGATTGGTCAGCCATTGGAAAGTGCAGAACATGAACGTTCACCATTTAAATGAACATGTACATTCATCCTTAAACAAACATGCAGGTTCACCATTTAAACGAACATAAACGTTCATCATTAAAACCAACCACAAAAATGAAAAACATCATAAAGAAACAAAAGAGTGGGGGTGGAGAGCCCTGAGACTAACTCATCAAGCACCTCCGTCGCACCCAAATCATCGAGGAGAACGTGGAAGCCATCATCATCCAGGGACTGATCTTCCATCCTTGACATCTCGTACACCCTTTCTTTCGGGGCTTCCTCTTCCTTCTTCTCAGGGCCCGCCGGTGACTCTATCCCCAAAAATGCCCCTTTATAATGTTTTTTTTTATAAATTTGATTTAAAAATTCAATTCAGCAAGTCTTAGTGGCGTTTTTGTTTGAAGTTGTTTCGAGATTCTTGAGAACGTTCAGCTTACATGTGAATCCAGGCGCAAAGCAATGCATATGTGAGTGAAGTACGATAGAGGAGATGCATTTACATTCGGACACGATCACAGCTACACCACACAGGCCCGAAAACTTCACCCTTACACCCTCTCACCACCCTAAAAGATAATTACCTCACAAAAATTTGATTAAATAACGAAAATGTATCGGAAAATTCTTTTAAAATTGTAAAAAAACCTTCCCCTAGCTAACCAAAACCATTAGTGAACTCATCCAATGTGAGATATCCATTCTTGTCGTCGTCTAGAGAGTCGAAAACGGACTCGAGTTGCTGTGGCTCCAGCGGCAGCTCA
>NW_008704785.1:1058346-1065217 GCF_000326865.2 Helobdella robusta
TGTTAGCAACGTTCTAAAGTACAACTGAAATAAATTTTTTTATTATTATTATCAACATTGTTTATTATTACTATTATTATTTGTTATTATTTGATTTGTTTATTGCTATTATTTTCCATTTCTACTCTTTATTTAAGATTTTACAAGTTTCAGAAAAACGTTATTTGGATGGTAACAATGTTATGAATAGTTTTTGGGTTGTTTGTTCGTTCGTTCGTTCGTTCTTTCGTTCGTTCTTTCGTTCATTCAATCATTCATTCGTTCGTTCAATCATTCGTTCGTTCATTCGTTCATTCATTCAAATCGAATTGTATTAATCAATTAATGGATAAATGTAGATAATAATTGAACCAATATTATTATCATTATTATCGTTATTATTTATAATTATATTTATAATTATAGTTATAATTATAGTTATAATTATAGTTATAATTATAGTTATAATTATAGTTATAATTATTGTTTAAAGGCTCTTGATAAAAACAATGAAGAAGACTGATACTATCTTTGTTGTCCTACAAGCCATTATCATATCATCACTAATTTTGTCATCTACAACTGCCACTAAGTTGTAAGTTAGAGTAAATGAGTTAATGAACGAACGAATGAACTGATGAATGAGTGAATGAATGAATGAGTGAATGAATGAATGAATGGATGGATGAATGAGTGAATGAACGAATGAGTGAATGGATGAGTGAACGATTGAAACCTCATGTAAATGAATATGATAACATTCTTATAAGAAAGAATACGTTAATTAACGAAAAATGAATGAACGCATTAGTGGATGAATGGAAGGAATGAAAGAATTAATAAATGAATGAACAAATGAATGAATGAACAAATGAATAAATGAACAAATGAATGAATGAACAAATGAATGAATGAACAAACGAATCAACAGGCATACAAATCAGCCAAGCATATTCATCAAATACTCGACAGGGGTTTCATAGTGACAACATCACCTACTTGGTACAGCGATGAAAATAATTGGATAACTTTCACAAAACTTGGCAGCAACACTGGCCACAGTAGCTACAGCAACCACAGCAACCACAGCAACCACAGTAGCCACAGTAGCAGCAGCAGTAGCAGCTTAGAGAGTTTTTTCGAAGCCAGAGTAAAAGTTTTCAACGACAAAAATATTGAGGTTTATGGAAAAAGAATCGATTTGAAAGATGGTCAGTTTTTTTTATCTATTCATATTTTTGTTGGTTACTAAACTTCATTTTTATTGTTATTATTATTATTATTATTATTATTATTATTATTCAGTTTTTTAATGATGAAGATGATGATGATGATGTTGGTGGCGATGATGATGATGATGATTATTGATGATAATGAATTCGCAGGTGGCTTTTACGAATTTAAGGATCGGATTTTGGACAATATCAAATTGAAAAGACCACAACAACAACAACAGCCACAACAACAACAGCAGCAATCGCTCAAACTAACTGTAAAAATCAAACCATACAACAACATCATCAACTCCACCAACAGCAACAACAACAGCAACAACAACAACATCATCAAAAACACATCAACAACAATACCAGCAACAACAACATACATATTCCTAAAACAATTCACCATCAAAGCCATTCATCAAGAAAGATTTCTCCATATCAGAACCAGTAAACCTCAATACCAGCCAACAGATATAGGTTATAATACTTAATCAATGATTTTTTTAAATTAAAAATTTTAATATATGTTGTGTATGTGTGTGTGTGCGAGAGAGAGAGAGAGAGAGAGAGAGAGAGGGAAAGAAAAAAAGAGATAGGGAGAGAGAGACAGACGAAGAAATTAAAAAATAAATAAAAAGACAATTAAATACTTTTAACATTCATATTTTTTTTGTTTGGTCACCAGTCAAAGCCCAGATTTTGGTACTATGCGGAAGACGCAGACAACTATGTCTTAAAAATAATATTATTGTAGGTTCCATTTTATATTATAATTATTTCTATTATAATTATTATTTCTATCATAATTATTATTATTATTATTAAATATTTTTTTTAAATGTTTAAGTCTTACGCTCAAATCAGCGATGCTAAGAACGTGGTGATCAAAAGGTGGAAGTTTGGAGGCGATGAAATCAACAAAGGTTTATTATTATTATTATTATTATTAGTAGTAGTAGTAGTAGTAGTAGTAGTAATAGTAGTAGTAATAGTAGTAGTAGTAATAGTAGTAGTAGTAGTAGTAGTGGTGGTGGTGGTAGTAGTACCAGTGATCAGTGGCAATAGAAGAGTAGTTGTTGCTGTTGCAGTAGTAGTAGTAGTTGTAGAAGTATTATTTTTATTATTAATATTATTTTTATTATAAATTTTATTATTGTTATTCTTATTGTTTTAGGTATATTGAGTCTAGAGCTTCAGTTATCGAGTCAGCCGAATTTTGGAAAATGGAGTATCAGGTTCGAAAGCCAGGGCGGCCAACAAATCGTAGAACGGACTTTTCTGGTTGGAAAACGCGGTAAAACTATTATTATTATTATTATTATTGTTGTTGTTGTTGTTATTGTTGCTGCTGTTGTAGCTATTGCATTTCTTCATCATTACATTCATATTCTCAACAAAACAAAAACAACAACGACAACAACAACATTAACACGATATAGAGGAAGATGATTTCATCATCGAGTTCTCAAAATCGAAGAAACCCTTCGTCAACAAGAATGTCAGCAGGATATTGTATCAAATATGTGCCAGGTAAGAAATATGACTACTACTGCTACTATCACTACTACTGCTACTGCTGCTGCTGCTGCTGCTGCTACCGCTACTACAACGACTACTGTTGAAACATTTACTACTACTACAACAACAACAACAACTACTACTACTAGTACTATTACTACTACTACTGCTGCTACTGCTTTTACTACTACTGCTATTGCTGCTACTACTGCTGCTGCTACTACTACTACAATAATAATAATAATAATAAAATAATAATAATAATAATAACAGATACCCATATGGTACGCCTGTTATAGGCCATTCCCGATTGATAGTAAAATCGTTGCCATCACCACGGAAAGAGGTTAAGAAAATAATAATAATAATAATAATAATAATAATAATAATAATAATGTCATTGTACTGTATAAATAATATCATTATACTGTATATCTACATATATATATATATTGTTAGTAACAATGATAATGGTTATTATTATTATTATCGTTATAAGATAACTAAGTTAGACAGTAAGATAGATAGTAGATAGATAGATTGACTGGTAGATGGATGAACTGGTGGAAGTACAGATACTCAATCCGACAGACAGACAGACAAATAAATAAATAGAATACAAAAAATAATTGTTTCCTTACTCTTCTTTACAATTGCAGTTGAACTTAGATGGATGTTCAACATTCGACATCCCAGAAAATGATGGCCCTGAGATGGACGTTCAAATTGAAGTTATAGAAAAAGACAGCGGTATGAATTGAAAAAAATCATTGAAATAACCATAACAAAATGATCATAATTGCTATAACCATCATCAATTAACATAATTTATTACAATTTATTATAATTTTATTGAGAAATAAATTTATACAGGCGTGAAAAAATCTGTCAAAAGCGTCATACCGGAAATGCATGCGGGTGACGATGACGTCAGAGATGACGTTGATGACGTGTACGTAGTTGCGTCATCATCCTGTTTCGGTCATTTTATTCCGGGCTGGCCATATAAATGCAAGGTTGGTGATGACGATGATGACAATAATAACGAAAATCATAATAATATTTATAATAATTATAAATAATAAAATAAATTATACTTGTAATAAAATCACACTTAGGGTTGGATGAGATTTAGACGAGATGAAAAACCTGCAACCGGCTTCAGATACGAGATTGTGAATAACAAAAATGAAAAAATATACGCTGGGGTATCTGCTATAGATGGCGCTTTCGACCTGTCAGTCAATGGAAATTTTACTAAAAATTATCTGTCTATGGTTCTAAAGGTGCGGTAGTAGCCTTTTTTTAAATTAACTTTTTAATGGATTAATTTTTTATGAATTTTTTCGAATTTTAAAATTCATTTTCTAGATTAAGTTAACTTCAAAATTGGACCCAAAACGTCAAAAAGTTGAAAATCTGATAGCCATAAGGAGCGTCCAATCAAATTCACTTCCGGTCATTCAAATCGAGAGAACCAATCGGGAGGAAGATAAATATGTCAATGGCCTATTTAAACTTTCTTTCATAATTGCCTCAAAAGAAGAATTGCCAAAAAGAAATATAAGCGTGTTCTATACGGTAAAAATTTTTAATAATATTAAAAATAAATAAATAAAATCATAAAAATAACAACAATAATAATAATAATAACAATAATAATAATTCTGTCAATCATCAAATTAATTATTATTTTTCTATTTTCTCTTAGTTAATGTCCAAATATGGAGTTGAAACGTCAAGCGCATTTCTAGTGAATCCTACATTACAAGGTTTACACTTAAATGTTTTGTAATGCGTTGTAATGTTTTGTAAGGTTTTGTAAAACATTGTAATGTACACGCACACACACACGCACACTTACACACACACATACTCAAAAAAGCTTGGATCTTCTTGTTAACCATCAAACGATTTACATTTTACAGAGCCGATTGTTAAGTTGATCCCCAATTTAAAAACATCATCATCACAATCATCACCATCATCACAATCATCATCATCAAAAGTCCCCGAATGCACGCACAAACCCATCTACATCTATAAATTCAACAAAAATTTGAATTTTGGCAAAATCGGCGGGAAATTTAAATTTTCACTATCTTTCTATCACAAAGAGGAAGACGATAGAATGACTAAAAGTAAAGTTGGTAATAAAAATGATGGAGATTATCGATTAATCGGTGATTTTATTAGTTTTTCTGCTGATGAAGCGCTACGTAATAACGTGAGTTTTCGATATTGGTTGATAAAATCATTTAATTATTTATTTTTAATCTTTTAATAATAATGATAATAATAACCTTCTCTCTCTCTCTCTCTCTCTCTCTCTCTCTCTCTCTCTCTTTCTTTCTCTTTCCGTCTCTTTTTTTGTTATTCCATAATTCAAAATAAAAATATTGTTATATTTAATTTTATTATTTCTAAAAAGGTTTTCCTTAAGACGCCACCCTCAAAATTGAAATCAAACTCAATGACGTCATTTGAAATCAGCCAATCAGCGAACTCCATCTGTTCCTACTCTATCTCTAATGATGAAAAATTAAGCGCTACACCAACTAACAAATTTGTTATTATTATTATTAGTAGTAGTAGTAGTAGAAGTAGTAGTAGTAGTTGTAGTAGCAGCAGTAATGTGTTTGACATTATTATTACATAAATAGTGAAAAATACATAAATTGTTAATTACATACATGCAGCAATTGCTTACACACACACACACACACACACACACACACACACACACACACACACACACACACACACACACACACACACACACACACACACACACACACATACATACGTACATGCATACATACAGGTATACAAAGATATACAAACAATCGAAGCTAGCGACGATTTTGAAGAAGATAGCAGCGTTAATGATGATGATGATTAAGATGATTTGTTGTTGTAGTTGATATGTAGAGAGATTATGATAAAGTTATAGTATTTTAAGATTGTAGTTAAATTAGTGGTTAAACTACATTTACACGACAACCACAACAACAACATTAATAATAATAATTATTATTATTAATTATTAATTAATAATTATTATTATTAATTATATTATAATTTTTTTTTTCAGAAAAATACTTTTTTGACACAATCTGATTTAATTATTAAACCATTTGTGGGTGAATCGCATTTGAAGAAACATTTTAGTGGTTGGTTTTTCTACATTTACATACACACACACATACATACAAACACACATACATACAAACACACATACATACAAACACACATACATACATACATACAAACACACATATACATACATACATACATACAAACACACATACATACATATACATACATACATACATACATATACATACATACATACATACATACATACATACATACATACATACATACATACATACATACATACATACATACATACATACATACATACATACATACATACATACATACATACATACATACATACATACATCATACATACATTCATACATCATACATACATACATACATACATACATACATACATATACATACATACATACTTGGTTCCCTTATTGAAAATAAAATAAATAAATAAATAAATACATACATACATACATACATACATACATACATACATACATCATACATACATTCATACATCATACATACATACATACATACATACATACATACATATACATACATACATGCATACATTCTTCTCCACAAATATCAAAACTCATCATCAACAACAATAAGGTACAAAACAAACTCGAAATATGTAAACACTTTAACGAACACTTCATAAACATCAGCAACGAACTTCTTTCTAACCTACCTTCAGTTGATACAGATCCTTTGTCCCACATGTCACCGCCTAATTCTCACTCTATTTGCTTCCATCCGATTACTCGCTCCGAGCTGCTAACATTAGCTGGCAAGTTGAAAAACAAGAAATCTTATTCAGATGATGGATTAAATATGTTTCTTGTAAAAAACATAATATCCAATATAACAGTACCCCTTCTACATATTTTCAACTTATCTCTTAGTTCAGGAATTTTTCCGGACTGCTTTAAAACCTCGAAAGTTATTCCCATATTAAAAAAGGAGATAATGCCGACATTAATAACTACAGGCCGATTTCTCTACTGTCTCCGTGTCAAAATACA
>NW_008704785.1:1070929-1072793 GCF_000326865.2 Helobdella robusta
GAAAAATGAATAAATGGATGAATTAATGGATGAATTAATAAATAAATAATAAATTCACCCGAAAAAGATCTCGTCAAAAAGTGCAACAGGAGTGGATGATGATGAGGATTTAATATTTCAAGACCGAGTTGTTAAGACAATTTCTATCAAGGTCGTCATCCAATCATTATAAATTTGTTATTATTATTATCAGTAGTAGTAGCAGTAATTGTAGTAGTAGTAGTAGTAGTAGTAGTAGTAGTAGCAGCAGTGGTAGCAGTAGTAGTAGAAGCAGTAGTAGCAGTGGTAGTAGTAGTCGTAGTAGTAGCAGCAGTGGTAGCAGTAGTAGTAGAAGCAGTAGTAGCAGTGGTAGTAGTAGTCGTAGTAGTAGTAGTAGTAGCAGCAGTGGTAGCAGTAGTAGTAGAAGCAGTAGTAGCAGTGGTAGTAGTAGTCGTAGTAGTAGCAGCAGTGGTAGCAGTAGTAGTAGAAGCAGTAGTAGCAGTGGTAGTAGTAGTCGTAGTAGTAGCAGCAGTGGTAGTAGTAGTAGTAGAAGCAGTAGTAGCAGTGGTAGTAGTAGTCGTAGTAGTAGCAGCAGCAGCAGTAGTAGTAGTTGTAGTAACATAATTAGTAGTAGTATTGATGAATTAATAAATTATGTTAATTAAGTGATTAATAATTTTAGGAAGAAGGCATTGAAGAAGTAAGGACAAAGACAGTTTATACTTGTTCAGGTTTCTTGGATGTTGTATTTTACTATTGCGACATTACTTTTAAAACTCCAACTTAATATTTTTCTTCTTCTTCTTCTTCTTATTATTATTATTGCTGTTTTTGTTATTATTATTTTTTTATTTTCCATAATTAGAATCCGGAGAGATAGAACTTCCGGTAGTCGATCGCTCAATTGTGGAGGACTCGAAGCTAACGACAATCGTCATTTCCGGTAATAATAATAATAATAACAATAATAATAACAACAACAACAACAATAATAATAATAATAATAATAATTATGTATTGTATGAAACACACGCACACGCACAGGCACGCACACGCACGCACGCAAACAGGTGATCCGTGGAGTCTGCCTATTTCAAATGTGACGCACACGCACACGCTCAGGCACACACACGCACACACACACGCAAACAGGTGATCCGTGGAGTCTGCCTATTTCAAATGTGAATCAGTACAAGACGCTAGTGAACCTGCCTGGGGACTGCGCCGAATTTGTCTGGGGTGCCATGTCAATCAAATTAAGTATTCTGAAGCATTTCATGGATACAAACCGATTTCATTTTTTTGATGGCTTTGGAGAAAGTTTGAAAAGAGATATACTGATAGGTTAGGTTTCATCTGTTCGTTCGTTCGTTCGTTCATTCATTCATTCATTCATTCATTCATTCATTCATTCATTCATTCATTCATTCATTCATCCATTTACTCATTCATTTATTCACTGAACCATTCATTTACTCATTCATTCATTCAGTCACTTATTCCTTCCTTCCTTCATTCATTCATTCATTTATTAATTCATCCAGAGTACCAAAACCTACTGGCATACTTGAGACCTGATGGTTCCTTCGACTCTTACGGTGATTCAAAAAGCGACCTCCAACTTACGGCCGATATTTTAAAATTACTCTCGAATGACCTCGAACAGGTCATAAATACAAACAACAACAACAACGACAACAGCAGCAGCAACAACAACAACGACAACAACAACATGAATAATAACAATAAAAATGAGTTAGTCGAGAGAGTTTATAAGTTCTTGACAGAGAAAATTAGAAATGCTACTACAACTACAACAACAGCTACTAATACTACTACTACTACTACTACCACCACCAATAATAATAATAATAGTAATAATAAT
>NW_008704785.1:1072843-1077843 GCF_000326865.2 Helobdella robusta
ATGTTGGCGATCTTGCTTACGTGTTGTTTTCTTTACTGGAATCTGGCTATACTTTGAACGTATGTTGTTGCTGGTGTTTTTGTTGATTTTGTTGTTGTTGATGTTGTTGTTGATGTTGTTGTTGATGTTGTTGTTGATGTTGTTGTTGATGTTGCTGGTGTTTTTGTTGATTTTGTTGTTGTTGATGTTGTTGTTGATGTTGTTGTTGATGTTGATGTTGTTGTTGTTGTTGATGTTGTTTCTGTTGTTGTTGACGTTATTATTATTATTATTGTTGTTGTTGTTGTTACTGTTGTTGTCAGGCTATTTTCGACGTCTTGCTTCATTATTAAATACATTTCCAAATTTTTTCCTCAGGACCCATTCATAGCAGAAAGTGTGGAATGCCTGCAAAGTAAACTGAATGACCCAGATTCGTCGCATGACCCAGATTCGTCACACGACCCAGATACGTCACACGACCTAGATAAATTAACATTGCGTGACCTGGTTTATTTAATGAAAGTATTTACATTGCTCGAAATGGAAAGTGAAAGTTCGAAGATTTACAAGATTCTGGAGGAGAAGTATGTCGTCGTTGGAGGTCAGTTTTGAGTTGAGAAGACGACGACGAGGATGATGATGATGTCATTGGTGATGACGTCATTAATTAAAATGTTGTTGTTGTTGTTGTTGTTGTGTTTGATAATGACGTTGTTCATGTTTATTATTACCCTTGAAATTCATCATCCATTTCCGGTGCAGTTTTGCAGGCGGCAGAGATCAACAAATCAGACAAAATCATACTGAATTCATACCTCTTACAACACCACCTGAGGTACAAGCCCGTTGATTGGACGAGAATTGAGCCAATCAAAAAATGGCTCCTAGAACAAATGAGTTCCATTGGTGGATATTACACAATCAAAGTAAGATAAGTTCGTTATTAAATTCGTGGCTAGTTTATAATTATTAACAGCAATAATTATAACAACAATAATAACTTTCATAAATAAATATAATTAGATAATTGAAATTTAATTAAATTAATACAGGACACAGTGACGGCCATAGAAGTTGTACTCCAGTTATCGACCAGGGTGTACAAAGAACAGTTAGCAACTTTCCCCAAAGACCCGAACTTCACCATGAGGTATCAATTTAATGTCAATCTGGGATCATATTCAGCGATGGCGCCAAATTTTGGTGAGGCCGTACAATTTATAAAGTTAAACGATCAGCCAATCAGGTACAAGCTTGATTCGTTCGCATCCAATCAGAGTTGTGCAATTATGCAGGTACTTTTTAGTCGTTGAATGGTATCTAAATTTTTATGATATAATAATGATAATGATATATCACCGAAAGGACATCATTATCACCACCTGCAACGACCACACAATCATCATCACAACCACCGATAGCAACTACACAATCATCATCAGCACCACTACACCATCATCATCATCACAACTATACCATCATCATCATCACAACTACATCATCATCATCACAACTACATCATCATCATCACAACTACGCCATCATCATCATCATCATCATCATCATCACAACTACACCACCACCACCATCATCAATTGAACAGGTGAAAACTGAAGCAAACTTGGTGACCTTCACTGGTGACCAACATCAAATCTCAAACTTCAACATGTCAGTCGGCGTCAAAGCCAGCCAGTTCAACTGCAAGGAAAAGACCCTGCATATATGTTTCCAGTGAGTGAATGGATGAATGAATGATTGATTGATTGATTGAATGAATGAGTGAGTGAGTGAATGAGTGAGTGAGTGAGTGAGTGAGTGAGTGAATGAGTGAGTGAGTGAATGAGTGAATGAGTGAGTGAAGAAGCAAGTCAATGAATGAATAAATGAATGAATGAATGAATGAATGAATGAATGAAGGAATGAATGAATGAATAAATGAAGGAATGGGTAAAGAAATGAAAGAAAAAACTAAAAAAATTTACATAATTTAAAAAATTATTTTAAATATGATCTCCAGTTACAATGGCGAAGAGAACGATGACGAAACCAGCGTATCGACATTGTCAGTTGACTACCCAACTGGTTGGATTGGTGACGATGATTCCATCGATAGAGTGAGTGATGAAAATGAAGGTGATGAGAATGTTGTTCATTCGCTCACTCACTCACTCACTCACTCACTCACTCACTCACTCACTCACTCACTCACTCACTCACTCACTCACTCACTCACTCACTCACTCACTCACTCACTCACTCACTCACTCACTCGTTCACTCACTCACTCACTCACTCACTCACTCATTCATTCACTCACTCACTCATTCACTCACTCACTCACTCAGTCAATCAAACAATCAATCAATCAATCCTCACTCATTCACTCACTCACGCACTCACTTACTCACTCACTCAGATAAAGCACAGCATGGATTTTAAAAAACTTCTGAAAAGTCAGCACGGCTTGTTATTCTACCTCGAGAAGATAACGAAACTACAGCAGTGCTTTCATTTCAAAATTCTCGAGATGGCAAAAGTTAAAAATTTAAAGCCTGCCATGGTCACTATTACAGATTATAAAAATCCCGGTTAATTAGTGGATGGATTGAGTGAACGAATGAATGAAAGAATGAATGAGTGAATGCATGAATTAATGAAAGAATGAGTGAATGAATGAATGATTGAATGACATTTTCAAATCGCCAAAGTTAGTTAATTAGTGGATGGATCGAGTGAGTGAATGAATGAATGAATGAATGAATGAATGAATGAGTGAATGAATGAGTAAATGAATGAATGAATGAATGAAAGAAAGAAAGAACAGAATGATTAATGAGCACCTCGCATAATGTTACACCAGATATAAAATCATACGCCGAATACATCATTTTCCAAAAATGCCCAACTCCTCAAAAAGATGATGACGACGACGAGGACGATGAATTTCTTGTAAGTTTATAATAATAATATTAATATACTATAATAATAATAATTATATTATAATTATTATATAAATATAAAATATAATTATATTATAATTATTTTTTTATTTACAGCCGTCCATATCTTCGTCCAGTAATTACGGCTTGGAGTATTGTCCGAGATGCTCTCAGAAACCATCAACTAAAGATGTCGAAGATGCTTGCTTACTGAAATTTCGTTTGTTGTTGTCGTTGTTGTTGTTGTTACTGTTGTGATGATTATGTTTTTTTTTATTCTTTCATTCGTTCGTTCGTTCGTTCATTTATTTATTTGTTCGTTCGTTTGTTTGTTCATTAATTCATTTGTCTAGTCGTTCGTTTATCAATTATTTAATTCGTTAACACTTTTATTCATTCATTCATTTGTTCATTCGTTCGTTCATTCATTTATTAGTTCGTTCGTTAGTTCATTCTCGTTCATTCATACATTCAATCATGCATTCAATCATTAAATCAGTCATATCATAAATTAACTCTCCCATCATTAACAGACTACAAAATCAAAACTAAGAACGGATCGTTCGAAGTGATCGCTTATAACGAACCTGGAAATTTGGTGTTGGAAAAACCCATACAGTTTCAATTTCCGGAAAAATGCTTTTGTGACGTCATTAATAACAATGGTATCCATTATTTTATTTTTTTGGGTTGGAGATGGATAGTTGGATTATAAGATGGGCCAATGCATGAGGGAATGAGTTGAACGATTAGCGATGGTATAAATGTATGTATGAATGAATGAATGAATGAATGAGTGAATGAATAAATGAATGAATGGTGAATGGTGAATGCTCGAATGAATGGATGAAAAAATAGAGATAAATGAATAATTGATAATTCGATACAATCAGGTCATTTCATGATAAGCACCAGCAACAACTTGAAGGAAGATGGCGTGAATCAGATATTCAAAATGGAGAAAAATGACGTCATATTCCGTCTTGGTGATGATAACGATGCTAATAATGTTACTGACCTAATGGTCAACTATCATGACGTCAATTCACTGCTGAACGCGGATACCAAAGACGACTTTTGTTCCAAATATGTTTAAAAATTGTCAAAAAATTGATTTTTTTTAGTTTGATTGTTTTCATTGCTATTGTTACTAGCTCAACATGATGCATATGCTTACAATAACCGAATTTTAAACCTCCTTTAAACATTATTTTTAGTTAAAAAATTGTATTTTCTTTTTCTGAAGCTTTATTCAGTCATATTTTGAACAATTTGTTTAATTTTTTATGTAATAATTGCAGTTTAATTGAGAAAATTGTATCAAAATCTTCTAAGAAGCTAACCACAATGCTTGAAAATCTCTTTTGCCATCTGTCGATGCTTTTCAAAAGTTTACTTAGTTTTATTATTTCTATGGTAAACAAAACATTGTAGTCAGTCAATTATCGCTTGCAGGTTCCTAAAATTCGGAAATTACTTGGTTAGCTAATTAATTAGTTCACAACATTAAATTTTATTCAAAGTATAAAGTTGTAAAACGATTAGAAAATATTTAATTAATTTACTTTTGAAAAATTAATTAAATTTATGAAAGCTACAATTTTATTAATTTGGTGCACTGTACCATATCCCCACCTGGTCTTCCTACTGCCTAACTTTTAAATTTAACTTAACTTTAAAAAATCTAAACAATAGTAAATATACTAATTTAAAAACTGTTTGTTTTTAGAATCCATTGAGTTTGACAGTTAGTTGTTCAGTTAGAGTTAGACTGTTGTTTTAGTTTAGAGAGGATTAAGAAGAATATTAACCATTATTAACAACATTATTAAAAATAAAATATATTAAATTAATTAAGTAAAATCCTTTTTTTATTATTTTTTAGTTTCCTAAATTAATAAAATTTGATTAAATATCTTTTTTCTTTCATGATTTCTTCCATCCATCAGATCATCAACCAAAGAATATTAACAGAAGACCTGTTAAAAAATGGATAATGTTGACGATGATATCGGTCTTGGAAAACAAAAGCTTTCAAAAATTGCAAAGGTAATTTACTATTATTCTTTTTATTATTAA
>NW_008704785.1:1082843-1102843 GCF_000326865.2 Helobdella robusta
TCGTCAGTTTTGTGTTGTTTTTGTTATGTTCACTTCTGGGTTTTTTACCTCTGTGTGGTATTCTCTATTCAATCATTGTCATTAACATGTTTAATTATACTATATTATAATATTATACTATATTAAAACTATAATAAACAAATTTTATAAACAAATTTTTTAAATATATTAACGTACCCAGAAGTTTCTAGTGCCTTATTTCCTTTGGATAATATCTCTATTATCTGAAAATATATTATTATTAAATATTCTAAAATGTTATAAATAAAATTATGATCATAATAATCGTATTTTAAAAAAAACAATCATTTAACGAAATATTTTTTACACACAAAAGTTTGACCACGGAGATGAGCACTATCTGATGTCTGTCGAGAAGTTGCAGCCGAGCAAAGTCAAGAGAACGAGAAGGGTCGAAACGCAAGGGGTAAATCATAATTTTTCATCTATTAATATTATTAAAACTATGATTTATTGTCATAATTTCATTAATATCATTATATATTGTATTGTCGATTATATCATTGTAATATCAGTCCTTTGTACATCTGTACATCTAGCATCTATCTATCCATATTCATTTACTCGTTGTACTTCATTTATAAACTTATACATTATAAGATTGGCTACTAATTTATCCACTTCATACCAATAACAAATATACAATACGTATGTGCATGCATTCACGTACATACACAACGCATGTTTCCATAACCTCAATTTTACAGAGTGAACAAAGTTACTTCGAAGAGTATTACGACTACATATTCCCAGACGAGGAAGGAGCAAAACCAAACCTCAAGATCCTGGCCATGGCAAAATCATGGAAAAAGCAGGAACAAGAAGAACAATAATGGCCACATCGATAAAAACTTTTTTTTATTTTATTGTTTGGCGCGAGCATACGTAATATCAACCTATTACTTTTTCATTATTATAAATATAGTATGTCAGTATGTCATAAATTTTTCATAAGACTGTTTCAGTATCATAATTCATTATTATTAGTATTGTTATTATTATTACTATTATTTATTTTTAATATAATGTAACACAGAAATAGAATCGCTAATTTTCAAAAGCAAAAACGAGTCAGGCGCAATTCGTGACTCATCCAACCAATCGTCTCGTACATCCTTCCAATAACGACCATTTCTCGATTTTATTAATCAAATTAAAATAAATTACCTAATCCAATTTAAATTATGATCTAACGACAAATGATACGGGTTTTTTTTTACATTTACATTGTTTAAACGTTTACATTTCTTACATATACAAAAATGCTTAAAGTAAAGATTCGCGCTTTCTCAAATCGACTATGAAACAGTTTTGTAACTCCCCGAGTGTCTCTGCACTTCATTTCTTTGCCGCAACTTAGTTTTCTAGATTTATTCTTACAGACAATACCATCCCCTTATTCTGCAAGAGCTGAGCTGGCTTGAATAAATTGGGCGCTCTATGTTCTCAAATCTGTAGTTAAGATGAATTTTTCATGTAATTCTATCTTGTAGTTTTTAGTAGTAGTAGTAGTATCTGTCCTGACTGACCCAAACGAACAGACACATTCTGGGACAGTATCTTTTTACTGTCTGTTAAGTTAGCTCGTCCGATTCAGTTAACGCTTCGTTATTCTTCACACCGGAAATAAAGCCGACAAAAGCGGAAACTTGGGCAATGATGAAATGGTTAAAAGTGATTAAAATAAATAAAATTAGCTTCATATCACGTCATACTATTACGCCATTCCATCATTTAGCATTTTATCATCGGCTAGTAGCGACGATTCAAGTTCGCAGGCAGATGTGTACAAAAAATAATCATCGAAACCATCATCATTATCATCCATACCGTTATCATCACCACCACCACCACCATAGATACAAATATCATTATCAACATCATTCTTATCAAAACTGCAAATGGCGTTCTGGACATTATTATCGATGTTGTTGATATCTATGGCGCCGATGACGTCATCACAGCTATCGTCATCAATAACATCCGGCCTCACTGGTTCTATGCTTCTATTGTCGTTTTTGTCGTTGTTCTTGTTGTTGTTGTTATTATTGTTGTTATTGTTTTCATTAATCTGTAAGCATTTGTCCACGTTGAACTCCACAGTAGGAGGTAAGGGAAATTCTGGTAAATAATAATAATAATAATTAATAATAATAATAAAAATAAATAATAATAAGAATAATAATAAAAATGACCTTGAGATTTGAACTGGCTACATTCAGGGTCGAAGCACTTCTGAAACCAGACATTTCTGATCATGTCAACAATTATTCTGAATGAATGAATTGAGTGAATGAATGTGTGAGTGAATGAACGTAGAAATGGATGAATGAATGAATGAAAGAATGAGTGAGTGAGTGAATGAATGAAAGATTGAATAATTGGATGAATGGTTTCAATGAATCGACAATCTGATGGATGTGGTGGTAAATGAATGAATGTACGGATGAGCCATTGATTGATTGATTGGAAAAATAAATGAATAAAACAAATGAATGGATGAACGAATGAATGAATAAATGAATGAATGAATGACTAAAAAACGAAAGATGGAACGATTTTGCTTCTTTACCTGATATTATTACTTTTATGAAATCTATTGGCGATTCTACAGAATCTGTTGTTGGCAACATCGTAAATGAGAAGCCAGCGTTCTTTGATTAGGAACTTTTTACGAATTCGACCTACGACTCCGCCAATGTGAATTAAACTTTCAACAAATTCATCAACGTTATTATTGTTGTTGTTAATGTCATTATTTGATGTGTTGTTGTCGTTGTTGTTGTTGATGTCATTGTTTGATGTGTTGTTGTTGTTGATGTCATTGTCTGATGCGCTGTTGTTGTTGTTGTTGTCAGACACCTTGCTACCTTGAACAGCGTTAAAAACTGGCAGTTGTACCAATGAATTTTTGTTAGGTTGTTGTTGTTCTAATAATGTTCCATTTGAAATCAGACATTGTCGTTGTTTTTGTTGTTGCAGTTGTTGAAGAAATGACGTCAGAAAATTATTGCCGTCACAATAAACTGCCTTGGTGTCCGGTGTGGCCCTTTGATAAAAAAAAGCGAATTTTTTAGCGAAAATAAAACAACAGAATGTTAATAACAAAATTAACGACGACAACAACAACAATAACAATAATAAAAATAATAACATCATCATCATCATCATAACAACAAAAATTGTAACAAAGTGAGGCAGTTAGTTGTACTAACGAAATGTTGCAGACTAGAGATTTCATGAAGATATCTCGATGGTGCTGCTCATTCTCCTTATCAACCGCCACATCATCATCATCATCATCCTCATCATTACCACCACCACAACCACCACCAACGACATCATTATCATCACGACCACCGACAGCAGTGACGTCATCATCGATGTCATCAACAGCTGGATGGAACGCTGCTGCTGTAGCCACTGACGTTGTTGATGACGATGATGTAGATAATGATGATGATGATAATGATGATGTTGTAGATGATGATGATGATGTTGTAGATGATGATAATGATGTTGTTGTAGATGATGATGATGATAATGATGTTTCTAATGATGATGATGATATGTAACGTTTGTGGTTGTTTCATTTCTTCTAGCAGAATGATCTGGGGTGGCTATGGATGGACAAGACAAAATACAACAAGTAAAAGACAGCATCATCATCATCATCATCAAAGTCAACAATATCATCATCATCATCAAACTCAACAATATCATCATCATCATCATCAAACTCAACAATATCATCATCATCATCATTATCATCATCATTATCAACAACAACATCATCAACAACGCCAGCGGCTACAACATCATCATTATCATCATTATCAACAACAACAACAACATCATCATTATCATCATCAACATCATCATTTTCAACAACAACATCATCATAAACAACAACATCATCATCATCATCATCATCAACAACAACATCATCATTATCATCATTATCAACAACAACATCATCATCATCAACATCATTATAAATAACACCAGCTAACATCCACCGTCCAATACTAGTGCATTTCTTTTCCCTCTTTTGTTCGATAGATACAATCTGAAGTTTCTATTTTTAGAATACACACCTGAATAAATAAATAATAATAATTATAAATAATAATAATAATAAATATTAATAATAATTACAATATTACATAACTTTCATTGACGAAACTATGTTGAACAATTTGCAATTTAAAAAGCAATTTGAGTATTTGTGTATGTATGTATGTATTGTATGTTTGTATGTATGTTTGTATGTATGTTTGTATGTATGTATGTATGTATGTATGTATGTATGTATGTATGTCTGTATGTATGTATGTATGTATTGTATGTATGTATGTATGTATTGTATGTATGTATGTATGTATTGTATGTATGTATGTATGTATGTATGTATGTATGTATGTCTGTATGTCTGTATGTATGTATGTATGTATGTATGTATTGTATGTATGTATGTATGTATGTATTGTATGTATGTATGTATTTTTGTATGTATGTATGTACGTATGTATGATAACTTACCTATATCACAAAAGACATCTTCATAATTCGACTTGTTCTTAATTAGGAGTTGTCCATTGAACAGATCATCATCATCATCAACATCATCATCATCGTCCTTTTTATCATCATCATCATCATTATATTCTTTGCATGCCGTAAGGATAGCATCATCATCAACCCAATGGTGAATATAATTATTATTATTATTACTAGGATTATTGTTATTATTATTCTTCACTTTGCACCTGTACTTATAATAATCCACAATGTGCTTGACAAACAATCCTACATAATAATAATAATAATTATTATTATTATTGTTTATTAATATTAATTATTTATCAACCACATTTAATATAATTACTTCTATTTTCTTACCTGTTTTAATTTAAGCGCACACATACACACGCACGCACACACACGCACACACATATATACATACTTTCACTAATATGCATATATGCATGTAAGTATGAACACAAATACACATACATACATTCATAGATGCAGTTGTATAAACACAATCAATTATTTTATAGGTAGGAGAACAAGATATGAAGGTATATGAGAAAAGAAAGGGGCACGAGCAACTAGACGAGCAGCAGAGTTAAAAGCATTACTGAAAGGATTGAGTGTAGAATCACCAAGACCATAGTAGAGCGAGTTACAATAATCAATCCTAGATAAGACTAACGAAGTAACTAGAAGGAGAAGAGTAGGATTGTCAAGAAAAGGCAAAAGTTTTTTATTCTACGTAGATGAAAGTTAGAGCTTCTAGCAACACTATTAATTTGAGAAGAAAGAGACATGCTAGAATCAAATATAAAGCCTAGACTACGAAACGGTCGTACGATAAGACACGGGCATTAAAAAATTATACTACAAACTACACTAATCCCTAACTGAGGGACCTGCGTGGTGGTTGTCGAGAAACACGTGATCCCCAGGCAAACGTACGACTACGTGTCTACTGAATTTTGATTGGCTGTGTGGGTTTTTAGGGTGGGAAAGTTATTCATTATTATTTTTATCATTATTGTAATTTTTGTATGGGAATATGTGTATGATAGTGTTCCTTATATGGGAATATGTGTATAAAGGTGTTCCTTGTTCCTTGTATGGAGATATGTGTATGAAGGTGTTCCTTGGTGTGTGTGTGTTTGTGTGTGGGTTTGTGCGTGTATGTGTGTGTTTACATACGTTTGCATGTGTGTAGTATAGACAAAATTATGTATATGTGTATATGTTTATGTATATGTGTGAGTATTTATATGTGTAATTTGTATGTATGTATGCGTGTGTGTAAATGTATGTATCTATATGTATGTATCTATGTTTGTATGTGCGTGTGTGTGTGTGTGTGTGTGTTTGCATACAAAATAATACAAACAAACCTTGAAGATTTCAATATTAGAATATCTTCCAATGAGAGATTCACCTCCAAGAACTTCTTCACACAATGCGTTATAAACTGCATTTGAAAGAAAAATAAACACATTCAAGTAAATCTAAACTTATTTATTTGCCGTACCAAAAATAATAAATAATATTTAAAGGCAGGAAAGGAAGAGAAAAATACTTTAATGAAGCATTGCATCATGTGGCAGCCATCTTTATCGCGGTTTAGCTGGTACTCGAATTCAATGTCGAAGTATAGATGGCAGGGTTTACCTTTTTTATAATAATAATAGGAACAGATCTTTTACTTTTCATCAAATGTGTAAAATCAATAATTAATTAGTTAATTAATAGAGAAATGGTCATAATTAAAATGAAATCATAATCATTATAGTTAGTCATCGTAATTAGTCATCATTATTATAATTATAATTACAATTATTATAATAATAATAATGATAATAATTAGCGTTATAATTAGAAAAATCGAAATTTGAAAGAATATAAGCCATCCATCCACCTTCCGGTATAATCTCATAGTGATGGCGTCTGCTGGTTCCTAGCTGCCTAAGTGAAATAAAATAAATAAAATATAAAATAAATCACATGTGTGTATGTATATATATATATATATATATATATATATATATATAGTTAGACAGTCAGTGGAGTAGTGTAATGGCTAAGGTGCCTGCCACTACTGCTGCGGTGACCGAGTTTAAATGCACAAGAGATCCAAGAATATCATGAGCAATGTGTGTCATTGTTGAACTTATAAGAATTAATAATGGTAATAATGATAATAATGAATAATGATAATGATAATAATGATAGTAAAACCATAAATAACATAACCAAAGATATAAAATAGGAAAAATATAATAATTTTTTTTTATACATATGATCTTTAGATCATAATTCAAATCATAATATACTGAATGTTACTTATAGGTGTGCCAAAATTCTTCGTAACTTGTTCCCAAAAAAAATCTCTGGCCAACATTTTCAATGAAAATGTCACTCTCGTACGAAAAGGCCTGGATATCCTTGAAAGAAAATGAATTTATGATTATTAAAATAATATACCAAATTTAATATAATGTTAACAAATGAATAATATTAACTATGTGAATCAATCAGCCAACCAACTAACCAACCAACAAGACAGCCAACCAACCAACCAAACAACCAATCAATTATTATTATTATTACAATTTTATTTTACATTATGTGCAGATTGGTACTGGAAGAGGTCCTTCTGACATCTGAATACATTCCATGAATGATATAGCACACTATCAGTAAATCTAAAATAAAATAAATAAATTAATTAATTAATCAATTAATAAAAATTATAAATAAATAACTATATAATTAATACAAATATTATATTATGAATTGCATCCCATAAATAAACAATCATAAATTAAAACGAAATAAATAAAAAAATGCCATAAAATGATGTCAGGTATCATTATGTTACACAATTGTACATTAATTAATTAATAATAAAATAAATATTTAAATAATTGATAAATAAGTTAATAAATACTTTGGTAAATATGGAACAACCAATTTATTTTTCTTCAGTTTAGCTTCTTTGATGGAGAAATTTTCTTTCTGATTTGAGAACCTTCCAAAATATTTAAATAAAAATTTCAATTAATTAACTAATCAAATTTATTTTTAATTAAATAATTTTTAATAAATATTAAATAAATATTAATCATTTAATTGTATTTAATAATTATATAAATTATAAATATAATTTAATGGAAATGTAGAAGAAACCATCAAACATGATTATTTGATTGACTTAATAGAAATTTTTACTTTTTGAGATTGGATCCATAAAAACTGTTACAGACAAAACCGGACTGATTAGTTATCATCTGGGATCTTGGAAAATTATTGAATTAGTGACCGTATTGAATTATGAGACAATTAAATTAGTGAAATTTTATTCTAGTTATATGGCGAAAAAATTGAATATTGTTATCTTAAATTACTTAAAAGTGAACAGTCTATTCACTTTTAAAATTGGCGCTTTATAAAATTGTAATTGAACTATAGATTCGTTTATTCCATGGTATACCTTGTGCCGCTCTTTCCAAAATGAAATCAAATAAAGAGCCAGGTTCAGATGAGATAGTTGTTGAAAAAATTAAATGTCTGGATGAATTTGGCATTAAAAAAGTGACAATTTTGAATGAAATTAATAACAGCGGTGAAATTCCTGAAGATCTATCCAAGTCAATATTTATTGCATTACCTGAAAAACCTAATGCGAATGTGAACTACATCAAACAGTCAGCTTAATGAGTCATTTTACAAAACTTCTCTTCAGAATTCTGATGAGAAGAGCACGAAGCAAAATCAGATCTGGAATTTCAAATGCCCAATGTGGTTTTGTCGATGATTGTGGCACAAGAAACGCTATCTTTACGTTACAGATGATCAGTGAATGATGAATTGAAATGAAACAAGAATTTTTGAGAAGAATTATAAAAATTAGTTGAACCTCTCTTGCTTCGAATGAGGATGTGTTAAAACTTTCCGGTTATGAAAAGGAGAAATTACTACAGATAATCCGACGGGGGCAGTTAAAGTTTTTTGGTCACATCATGCGGAAGGAAAGAATGGAAAATCTAACAACTACTGGACAGATTGCAGGGAAAAAAGATCGCGGTCAACAATGAACAACATTCATAAAGTCCCTGTGTCACTTTTTGAATATCACCACATTCCAACCACTACACCACTACAAAGTGTTGAAGATCGGGTTTTTGGAGGTTTTGTCCCCAATGTCCGGCACAGTTCGTCAAAAATAAATCATGTGTGTGTGTGTGCGTGCGTGCGTGCGTGGTGTGTGTGCGTGTGTGTAATTATATCAAATGAAGGACAAAGAAAAAAAAGACAAAAAAATTTTGCCATAATTTTATTTTACTTAACAAAAGTAGAAAAATAATTTTAACCATATAAAAATTATTAAAGTCCAAAGTGTTTAAAGTGTTTATTTGAAATATTTATCAAAAATATAATGACAAAACTATTAAAAAATCATTTCAAAAAGTATTCCTTAAAGAATATTAGAATACTGAATAAGTATTCTGGAAGTACATTTATCGCTAGGACGGGTTCTCGCTAGTTCATCCCTATTACAGGTAGATTTGGTACGAGTAATACCTCTGTTTCAAAAAGAAAATATTTGTAATAATTATCAATTAAATTAAATAATTAATCGATTAATCAATAAAACACCTTAATTAATTATGAAAATTGCTTTCTTCTTTTATTATCGTGCCATTATTTTTCGTTACAACTAAGCGTACTAACATTTTGCAGGTTGGCATTAGAGATATCGAACTTGGCGTAGAATCTATAAAGTTGGGGTTCCTTAAAAATGGATGGATGGATGAATTGTTGGATTGATGAAAAGATGGATGGAAGGATGGATGGATGAATGAATGGATGGATGGATCGATAGATTGATAGATAAGTAGAGTAGAGTTAAAAACACAAATAAGAAATAACAAACTTAACTCACCAGTTTGTGAACATAGACCCTATTCAAACTTATGGAATTCACGTCCTTCAAGTGCTTACTGATTGGCAATGTCCTCAAGATGACAGCCTTCAAAGCTTTCATCTCACTTGAAGTGACATTCGCAAGCAAACTCCAGGCGCTTGTTGAGTTGAAGCAGGAAGATTTCAACTCGAACGTGTTAGTCCATGCTTGCACGAACATCGCGAATTTGCAGGTCCGCAACTAGATTTGTGGCATATTTTAGCAGATAAATCGCTAAACTTATTTAGTTTTGTAAATGTAGAGATGTAGAGATATTATTTAGCTCTTGAAATTATAGAGAAATAGTTTGAATTACCACCACCACCACTACTACTACTGCTACAACTACTACTACTGCTACAACAACAACAACAACTACTACTACTACTACTGCTACTACTACTGCTATTATTCCGTTGTTGATATTGTAGTTGAAAAAAAATTTTTGTCATTAAGAGAGTAAGAAAAGTCTAAATAAAAGAGAGAGAGATAGAGAGAGAAATAGAGAGAAAGAGAGAGAAAGAGACCAACCTCCTCGATACCACAGACCAGAGGAACGGTTGAATTCAAATCCTGTTTGCCGCAACTATAAACGCCAAGAACCAGCGTCACATTATAATTTATTCCGGATACAACCTTCAGATTTAATTGTGCCATAATTAATGAGAATAATAATAATAACAACAAATATTATTTAGTAATAATAATAATGATAAGTATTTTTTTATTAATAAAATAATTATTGATAATACTTGATATTCGGCCTCTAAGATGTTGATCAACTTCACAGCAAGGTTTTTCGAAGCGCCATATAATTCAACAGCTCTTTTTGTACTATCTAGAACCTATTTGTGAGTGAAGAAAAACATTTTAATTCCTAATAATAATAATAATAATAATAATAATAATAATAATAATACTGCAGCTGCAACTGCTACTACTACTACAACTGCTGCTGCTACTACTACTGCTACTACTGCTACTACTACTACTACTACTATTATTTACAACAAAAAATAAAATATATAAATAACAAAGAATTATATAAACACCAAAGAACAAAAAGTATATAAACACCATAGAATCATTAGCACTTATGTTATTCCATCCGCCCAAAAGTCCTTGTCCGAATGCTGGCGGTGCCGAAATGACACACACAAATAATACGATGGTCACGTAACTGAAATGCATTCTGAATGAATGAATAGATGAATTGATATGTGAATGGATGGATGAATGATTAAATGAAGGAATGAATGGATGGATGGATGGATGGATGGATGAATGAATGAATGAATGAATGAACGAACGAACGAATGAATGAATGAACACACATACAACACACACACACACACAACACAACATACACACAAACAAACAAAAATACCCTAATATACACTCACACACACATACAAATTTTAAAATACACTTTATCATTTTTTAAATTTTACAAACCCAACGGAAACTTCAAACTTCCCAGATATTATTTATTCTTCACTAAATAGCAATTTGGTTTCAAGTCGATTGGTTCTGAGCTATATATAGAGAAAAAAAAACTATACTCAATAATAATAATAATTATTATTATTAATTATAAATTATTAATAATTACTCAAATGATTAACAAATTGTAAATTATTTGTGTGAGTGTGTGTGTCTGTGTGTGTGTATATGTGTGTATGTGTATGTGTCTGTGTTTGGTGTGCGTGTCGTGTTTTGAGGTCGTCACGTTTCAAACAAATGATTTATTTACTGACTGAATGCTTCTTGACTCAACTACTTCATGGTTTGATTGGACGCCTTTGTTAAATTAAATTTCGATACAATATTTAAGTACAATAAAATACATTACATTTCAACGCTACAATGTATAAATACAAATATGCGGTGCAATACAATGCAATACAATACAATAAAATGCAATACAATTCAGTATAATACAATACAATACAATTCAATACAAGTCAATCTAATACAATACAATTCAATATAATTGGCGAATATATAATATTAATAACAATAATAATAATAATTATAATTATTATTGGGGCGGCGTGATGGCCTAGTGGTTAAGGTCGCCTGGTGCTGTTTCGCAGTAACCGGGTTCGAATATGACAAAAAAATACCCGCCTATCGTCATTTAGCAGGTATTCATATACGACGTTTGTGCGCTTCGTTGAATCCTCTGAACTTTGGAAGAGTGTAATTGACCTTTAACCTTTTTTTAACCTTTAATACAATCCAATGCATTATGACATAGAGGGCGCCCATGAATTACCCTTCGATACCGATTCGAATACCCTTACCAGACCAGTACCGAATGATAAACGAAACTTACTATTTAACATCTTTGGTTGCTATTATTATTATTATTTAACATCTTTGGTTGCTATTGTATTATTATTATTATTATTATTAAGGCAATTTTTATTCATAAAGTCAACTTGTTTTTTCAGGAAACAATCATGCTAGCTGGCTCTACCATATGCGTATGTGATATTGTTATCCGATTTTTATTTCCGACACCTTAATTTTTCATAAAAATTTTATAAGCATGCTGACTGATTGTCGTAACATATTACTGTGACAAATATCCAATTACACACGCCACACACACACACACAACACACACACACACACACACACACACACACACACATACACACACACATATACACGCACACACACGCACACATATACACACTCACACTCACTTACACTCACTCACACACACACACAGCATGATTCAAATTCATTCAAGAACGATTTCTAAAATGACTCTAGTTGTTTTATGAGTTAGTATGAATTAAATCATAATACATGGATGTATGAATGTGTGTGTGCGCGTGTGTAACCGTTTATTATAGTTATTAATTATTATTTTTGATTTAAACAATAATTTAATTATAACTCATTCAATTTATGGTAATAAAACAAACTCATAAATAGCTGTAATAATAATAAAAATATTAATAATCAACCAATCAATCAATCAACCAACCATTCAATCAACCAACCAACCAACCAACCAATCAACCAATCAATCAACCAACCAATCAATCAAACAATCAATCAACAAATCAATCAACCAACCAATCAACCAAACATATAGAACGGTTTAAAAATGATTCAAAACATACGTTGACACACATATTATTAATGCTTGTCCGATATCCTTATTCAACAGCTCTTAACACATTGTATTCGTTTAAAACTTTCTCCGTCGTTCTCTCTCTCTCTCTCTCTCTCTCTCTCTTTCTTTCTCTCTCTCTCTCTCTCTCTCTCTCGGTGAAATTTAAATTTAGAAAAGGCAGATTTTATTTACATACAGGATTAACTTTTAGACTTGGTAGCACGACGTAAGCTCGAGAAGCTGAACATTTCAAAGTACATTAATTTTTTATTTTAAAATGTAGTAAACCATAAATTACATTACGTATTTTTAGTACGTCTTAATCACACACACACACACACACACTCACGTACACACACACACACTCACGTACACACACACACACTCTCTCACACACTCACACACACACACACACATGCAAATACACGAACAGGTTAAATTTAACAACCAAAAACAAAAATTTTCAAGTAAAATAATAATTTTATTATTGTTGAAAAACCATTTCAAGTTTAGTATAATATTATATTAATTGTAACAGTAATAATAATAATAATAATAATAATAATTATTATTATTATTATGTAAATAATAAAAACAATAAATGACTTTCTCATTTATTCATAATACATAATTAAATCAAGAAGCAAATTTCAAACGAGATGCTCAATGATAAAATACTGAATGGTAACATACTGCATGTAAGTATAATGCCTTATATTAAATATGCGCATAAATTATGTTAATTAGGGCGGGCAGGCCACTGACAAGGAAGACATGAATTCCCAGCATTTATATCTGGTGATTTGTTCGGTGCTCGTCCAGGGCTGTTCGAAGTAGACGAATTGACACAGTCCGGTTTAATTTTATTCGAATTAAATAAATTAATTAAATTAACTGAATAATTTACTAATTCGAGTAGACCAAATTGAATATTGTTACTAATCAGCTTATTGATTAATTACCAAATTGATAGGATTTCTGAATTATTTGCAACAAAAGCTTCGGCCTACCTTTGTAACTTTGCAGTTTGCATTGGTGGCAGCCTGTGCATACGTACAATTCAGCAGGCCAACATCCAGTATTAAGTCGTAGTACATTCCAGAAACGATCTTTTAATTAGTTTAATTAAAAAAGTTGAGTGATTAAATTTTAATTAATCAACAAATCTATTAACTGACACTGATGCGAATGCCAAAAATTTGAAAAAAATCATTAACTATCTAGACAATTAAATAATAAATTATTTGATCGAATTAATTAATTCATTCATTATTATTAACCTGAGTTTTAACAAATAGAACATCACGAAGCCTTTTAGCTAAGCCAAAAGTGTTCGAATCGTCAAAAATCTCAAGAATTTTTTCCGCCACTTTTTTGACGGCTGCACTGCTAGGGTTTCCAACAATCCAACTCCCGACCGTATTTGCGATACCGTGGCTGACGGCAGAGCGAACCAGTAGGCCTACCAAAAGATAGATTGTGGATTTAATTCTTTTGGTCTTAACCTGCCATTCAATTCACATTGGTGTAAATTAAACGTAAATGAATTTCGGTCCGAGTGTTTTTTTTTTGAGTAATTTAACTGAATTAAGTTTCAAGTTCCTCAGAATTTAATATTTTATACTATAGCATATGGGACGTGAGAGTTTAACGGTATAACATACTTCTGCAAACAGAATACAACCACCTACTAATCCTAAAAATGACTTAATAAAACTAATTACTATCAATGGTAAATTTTACGAACAGTGAAAACACAGATAGAATTCAAACGAACAGAATATAACACATAACTATTCTTATTCCTTTCAAAAAATATGATACATGGTAATTTAACTATCAATTTACTTGATTAATTTAAATCCAATTTGTTAGAATCGATGGAAACTTGATTCGGAATTTCGAGTGGGTACAGAACTAAAAGAACAAATCTATCAGCTGTGCTCGAGTCATTTATAGGGAATTTTCAGGTCATGTGATCTTTCCATCATTTTCCATCTTCCTCTCTCTTTCTATTTTATCTCTCTCCCTCTCTCTTTCTCACACTCTCAAAATCGTGATCATCAATGAAATCTTCGAATCATTGATCCAGTATTTCATTTTTAATTAAATTGCAATAAATTTATTATTACTTTTATACGATACATTCCGATACTACACGGGATATGATAACATAAGGCAAACGAAACGAAGCAACCCACCATGATAGCAGTACACCGCAGCGATGAGTGTACTGCTGAGTGTACTGCTGCTTAATATGATGAGTTTTTTACATGTTACGTCAAAACTAAACCATTAATTACATAATTACACACACACACACACACGCACGCACGTACACACATACATACAGAAATACACTCTCACACACACATACAGAGTAAAATTAACTGCTATCTATCTAACAATATTTCAGTAAAATATAAATTTTTATTTTTTAAAAAACATTTCAAATATAGCAAAGCATTACATCAATAATAATAATACTCACAATAATAATAATAGAATAACATCAATAAAAATAATAAATGTCTTTTGGTCTATATACATAATACACAATTATTTCTATAATACAGGCAAACTAACACCATTTGGTTAAAATATATATATATATATATATATATATATATATATATATATATATATATATATATATATATATATATATATCAACTTAATACAATTAGTTATCATTAATATGAAATATTCATTTATTATTATTAATAATAGTCAATAAAACTATTGTCTGTAAGGATAATAACAAATAAATCAAAAAGCAAATTTCAAATGAAATACTTAATGATAAAATATCCGATGGTAAAAATACTTCATATAATTATAATGTCCTACATATGAATAATTACATATGTGCATAAATTATGTTAATCAAGGCAGGCTCCAAACAAGGCTACACAGCCACAAATTCACCGCATTCATGTGAGGTGATTTCTTCAGTGCCTGTCCATGACTGTTCGTAATAGACGAATTTACACTCCCCAACCTAATTATAGGAAAAATAAAATGATAGATTAATTAATTTAACTAAACTAAATAGACTTAATTAATTTGTTAACAAAACCTACCTTAGTAATTTTGCAGTTTGCATTGGTGACTGCCTGCGCTTCAGTGCAATCCAACAGGCCAACATCCATTTTTATTTTGTAGTTCATTCCAGAAACGACCTTTAAGTATCAACATAATAAAATAACTGAATGGTTAATTAATCATTTAAAAAATTAAATAACCAACAGTTATGTGAATAACAAAAGTTTGAAAAAATCTCTTAATAGCTATTTTAAAAATAAATTAGTTAAATGAATGAATGTTTTAATTAAATTATTAAATTAATAAATTGAACCTGAGTTTCAGCAGATTTAACAGAATGAAGTCTTTGAGCCAAGCCAGAGGTGTTCAAATCATCAAAAAGTAAAAGGATCTTTTCAGCCACCTTTTTGATGTGTTCACTCTCATGGTCAGCCCTACTCCATCCCCCGACCATACCCATGGTCCCGTAGCTGACGGCACAGCCAACCAGTACTAAAAGACAGATTGCAAATTTCATTTTTAGCCTTCTGTTGGGATCTTAATCTCTAATCTGTCATTTTATTATGTAATTGAAATTGTAAATAAATTATGGTTCGGGCATAAATAATTAATTAATTTCGTAATTGAATCAATTTTTTAAAAGTTCCTCAAAATTTATTATTTTATAAAATAAATAAGGGGTCTAAAACGTAATTCTGCGAACAAAATACAAGTAATTTTAAAGAAAACTAACTAACTAATTATTGTGTAAAACTGTGAAAAAGTAAATAAAAGTGTAAACAAAAACTAGTAAAAATGAAAAAACAAATAAATAGCAGAATTAATTTAATTAAACATATATTCGAAAAAAAATAACATCTAATTATTTAACAATTTATTCATTTAAATAATTTAATTCAAACCTTTAAAATTTGATAAAAACCTGGAGCGAAACCTCGGAAGAAAACCAAACTTAAAAAACAAAAGAATCAGCTGCCCATGAATCATATTTAAATGGAATTTTCCGGTCATGTGACCCACTCACTCTCCCTTTTCATCTTTTTCTCCTTCTCTCTTAATTTTTTTTTCTCTTATTCTATCTTTATTTTTTTCCCTCCTCTCGCTCTCTATATATATTTATATTATTATATGTCCTATATTAATTGTTATATATATATATACATATAACATATATATATATATATATATATATATATATATATATATATATATATATATATATATATATATATATATATATATACTGTCTATAAATTTTCACTCTCTTTTTCTTTTTATCTTATTTTCCCAATCTATCCCACTCACTGTCTTTGTCTTCCCCTTTCTTTCACTTATTTTGTTGTTTATAATAATACTATGTAATGTTATGTTATACATATATATTTACATATACTAAGTTATATGTTACTCTCTCTCTTTCTCTTTCTCTCCCTTTCTATCCCTCGATACATGTGGCACTATGATATACTGATTGGAAAAATGTGTCAGGTCTCCATTTAAATATTATTTAAATTATAGTTAAAATGTTGCAAAATAAATGCTTATTTTTATGGGAAGGCAACGTACTGTGTTTTATCAAAAAGGTCCATAGTATAGTTCTGTCGCTAATTTTACATGTTTAAAGTCAACGAACGTTTGCTTTTTATTGTTATTATTTGTTAAACACATACATATACACATAAAAAACACACACACCATACTACTATTATTGTTATAATGTTTAGTATCTATTTTAATTATTATGCAGCTCGGTAAATGCCCTGTAAAGTAGTCCACCAATCGTGTTGCTCTTTTTGGATTTTTTTTTTCTATTTAATTGTATTAGGCCAAAATTGTGCGGTTTCCAAGATTGAACAGCATATTCCAACTGAGACCTCACAAGTGACTTGAACAACGAACCACCACCTCTGCTGATAGGTTCCTAAAATTTCTTAAGATAATACCCAACATAGAGTTCCCTTTGTGAACAATTTTTAAAATATGAGTTGAATTTTAGTTCATCATCAGTAACAGCTTCTAAATTTCGTCATCTACCGGCAAACCAAATGGTGATCCATTGCGATCAACGATAGCGGATCTTTGCGACCTATTCTTAACATTTGACATTCTTCAGCATTATTATTTAATTTCCGTTTATTGAACCAATCAATCGTTTTTTTAATATCGTAAGCAAATGGAGGAACATTTAAACTTTATTCTCGTTTTTTTCAGATTTCAATAAATCATCAATTGAGAGGTTTGCACAAAATTTCATCCTCGATAATTCGTTTCACAATTTTTCTAGAACTGAACCTTGGAGTCGTCCTGGAGTTTGATCTCTTTTCAAATTTAGTCGCGTACAATTTTGATTCTGCTCTAAAATGTATCAAATCTTTAGAATTATCTTCATGCAACATCGGCTTGTACAAAGCTGGGTAGCACAAATCGATGTGGTTATGGAAAAATTCTTTGTAACCATTCTCAAGAAGATATATCTCCGGGTAGAATAGATGAGGATAGTTATTTTCGTTTATTTCTCTGTCTTTGTTTCTCAAAAACCTGCACATCTTTGGCCCTCTTTCAGATGAAAATTCGCAGTGAAATACAAGGATATTTTTGTTCTGATTACCGGTGCACAAACCAGCATTGCTCAGAATAAATTCACTCAAGATGGAATCTTTCGTGTAGAAATTCCTGGCTCCCATGATGTGTCCGCCTTCATATTCGTACGGATATCTGCAGTCAATTATGGTGCAGCTATCAAGGACATTATCGTACTTTCCTAGTAAAACATCTGTAAGCTGAAACGTTTGGGAATGTTATTTAAAGAAATTCATTTTTTAAATTTTTCTTAAAACGACATTACGATGAAAATAATTATATAAACAATTTTCAACCAAACAAATTTATAAAATATTTTACTGTATTGTGAGTGATGGCTTTGAGGTCGCTATGCTTTCCATCTTGAAGGACCGGCAGTATGTAGGGAGCGCTGAAATCGGCAATCAGGTTTGCACTCTCATCCTCTTCATCTAAATATTTTTTAATAGAATCCGCCTGCGAACGATATTTCTTAAACTTATTTACAGCCAAATTATTATCTTTTAATGATTCATTTCTTAAACCTATCTCGTCCAAACTTAATCTCTTAGACAGGGCTAAATTTTTTCTAGACTGTAGCTCGAATCCCAATCCAGGCTCAGTTATGAGCTTCTGCTGGTTTACTATATTTTGTTGCTCAACATCAATCATTTGCCTAGTCTTGAGAGTCTTGCATGAAAATTGCATCGGTGACACCGGCGGTGATGGTAAGGCATCTTCATATTTCACCATTCTTCTCTTAGAACCTGAGCATTCTGCATACAATGGAGATTGATTGGTCTCAAAGAGAAATTTTTCAACAGCTGGGCTGCCAAACTCATCAAATTCGCTTCCAAATAAAGCCTTCTTTGGAGTGTTTAGGCTTTCATTTTCATCGGAGTCGCTATTTGTCGCAAAAAATGAGAATCTTTTCCTTTTCAGACTCTGAGAACTGCGTCCGTTACTCAAATATAGATTCCTCGCAACTTTCCTACTACTATTCGATGAAACTTCATCGTCACTGTCAACCATAATGCTCATCTCCATATTGTCATCGTCATCAAATTCCAATTTTTTTGGAGAGAATTTGTGCCCCATCTTTAATAATTTTTAATATTTTTAAATTTTTTATTGCAATTAAAATATAATTTTAATTACGTTTTTATCGATAATGTTTATGTTTAGAATCAAATCTCATATATACCCCTGTTTAATTTATCGTAAATCTGGTTATTGTAATTTATGGAAATTATGATTATATTGTCATAATGCTTATTAATAATTCCTTTTATATTTCTTTAAAATAATTAATAAGTTCGGTGCCTATAAAATCGTTAAAATCGTTAAAATTAATATTCAAATGAAATCTCAGCTTTACAACAAAGCAAATCAAACAAAGAATCTAACTTAGTACGTCGATAATACAGTTCTAATAGTTCTAATCGTAATTCAAACTACGCTAGAATTATCATTTGTCTTTGTTTTAATTTCTTTGTTACGTCACTTATTATTACCACGTTGTAATCTTCCCGGCAATCTTTATTAAAATATTAAATTACTTTTAATAAATTAAACAAAATAATTACACAAGTAAGTTTTACGAACTCTCAAATTTTTTAACGTTAAAAGTCAATAAGGGATAAGTCACCTAGGGGGTGGCTAATGGTTAAATTGTCTCTACACTTTGGATTTCTCTCTCTCTTCTCTTTCTCTTTTTCTCACTTCTCTCTCCTCTCCTCTCTATATGAAAGT
>NW_008704785.1:1105343-1112843 GCF_000326865.2 Helobdella robusta
CTAGTACTATTACTGCTACTACTACTACTGTTACTACTACTACTACTGCTGTTGCTACTACTACTAATACTACAACTATAACTATTACTAATAGTAATAATAATAATAACAACAACAAATGAAATTAAAACACAAAAAAATAAAAACTCATTCAAAATATGAAAACGCTAAACTTGAAACGACACGCCATCACAATGAAATTAGATGCAGAATTTTAAAAAAATTTGCAATTGAGATATAATTCATATAACATATTATAAGTAATTAACTTAAAATTATACCAGATACGGTATTTCTAATTGGCTCTCAATTGTACCGAAATTTCGGTTACATTACATCGAGTCTGTATTTTTTTAGTAATTCCAAAAAATATCAGATACTGGGACGAGAACACCAACATGCGGCAGATGTAGAATAAAATCCCTAAATAATAATAACGCAAGTAACAACAATAATAATAACAATAATAAAATAATAATAATGAATAATTATGTATGCGTTTATCGAGGTTTTTTTTTATAAATCACGAGGCAATGGGAGGTTGTTTGGTCGAATAAGTAATTTTGTTATCTTTTATTATATCCGAAAGTTTCATATATACATCCTCTGTTGGTCAGTTCTTATCAGATCAGACACCGAAAATAGAGGAGTGTTTTAACCTTTTTGCCAGCACTGTATTCTGATATACAGGACAGACGTAGAATACAATGCATTGCTTGTTAATTGTTATAGTTATGGTGATGTCAATTAATTCCACGCCCGCTCAATTGCTTGGTGGATGGATTGTTAGAAATACTAATGATCAGTCGGTAGGTTACTTAATTTTGTCTACTTAGTTTTTTGTTTAAAGATTAGGAATTTAACGTAAAATGAACAACAGTTTTCTTGGTGTAGATATCATTCATTTGAAAATTATCTCAATTAACTGGTATAAGACGTGTTGACTCAGATGTTTTTATACGCGCTGTGTGTTTGTTGTTGATAATTTAAATATAAAAATTTTAAACTAATCTATATATTTTTTTGTTTAATTCAAATTTAACTTGTCTAAATCGACAGATTCGAAGTGTATCTTCAAAGGTTGTTGACTTGTATAGCACCAAACTCAACGCCGATAGCGTTATCAAATTGGTTAAAGTCATCCGAGCCAAATCCCAAGTACGTCACAAAATTTTTGGATAAATTTTGGTGAATTTAAAAAATCTGTAGAGATGAATTTTTTTAGGTAGTTGCTGGAGCGAATTATGATTTGATGTTGATGGTTGGTCAGTTTGGATGTGACAGCCGGCAGTACCAGACCTCTCCTAATTCCTGTGTTGCTGAAAAAGTTTGTCTCTCACTTAAAAACAGTTATTTAAATGATCTTTTGTGACGTCATTATCACACCAAGACCCCAAAGTCTTTTTATTCTTTCTTGCTCTTTTTAAACCCTTCTCAAAAAGTTTTCTAAGTGACTCAATTACTACTCCTAATTAATGAAACGAAAACCAATTACTTGGCCCTTTCAAAATGTTTGGGTACGTTAGTTACCGGCAACGCCGCAAAGAGCTAAGCTAGTCTGTGCAGTTTTCTTCACCGCATCAACTCAAAAAAAAAACCATAAAATATTTGAAAATTTATTTCTTTAGCAAAAGTTTTTCAGCATTCAGGCGCCTCTAAAGCTGATGTACATATGGCGCTTTTATTATTTATTACTACTGTTACTACTGCTACTACTACTATTTCTACTACTACTTCTACTACTACTACTACTACTATTACTACTACTTCTTCTTCTACTACTACTACTACTTCTACTACTACTACTACTACTACTACTACTACTACTACTACTACTACTACTACTACTACTACTACTACTACTACTACTACTACTACTATTACTACTACTTCTTCTTCTACTACTACTACTACTACTTCTTCTTCTACTACTACTACTACTACTACTACTACTACTACTACTACTACTATTACTACTACTACTACTACTACTACTACTACTACTACTACTACTACTACTACGACTATTAATTAGAATTGAAATGAAGTGCGAAATTTTTAAAACCTTGCCTACATCTTGGAATGAATTGAAGAGACTATAAAACACAGGTATCAACCTGCCGATTCAAGATGTTCGTATCCATATCGGACAAGATCTCGTTAAACTCGGTTTCATGTTCGGAATGGACCTCGGCTTGGACTCTCACTTATGCAAAATATGACGTTGCTACTTTCTTAATAGATAAAATTCCAACTATAAGTAATGTTGGATATATCTCAAAGGTTGAGGGGTCCTATGTTCACAAATTGGTAAGGTTTTTTGTCTGTAGTGTACAATTTTGTTTGTGTTTTAATTATGAAAAGGGCCGGATTTATAGCAAAAAAGCCTCGGGCTTCCTCCAAAAAATACCCCACTAAATTATTGAGGGCCCCCACCTCTAGACTTGTAAACCGTTTATAACTAATGATAATAATTCGGTGATCAAGTAATTGTTTAATTGATTAATTAAACAATTGGTTAATTAAATAATGATTGGTTAATTATTTATTGAATTAATTATTAGCGGCCGGAATTGAGCAGAATGCAATTTGAACTAACAGTGTTTCGAAATTATAAGTTTCTCGTTAGTTCTACCTTAACTTTTTGATTTATTTTTTTTTTTCAAAATAAACGTTTATATTTTATGTTTTATAATAATTTACATATAATTTATTTGGTTTGCTAATATTATTTATTATGGACATTAATATTTTATTTTTCAAATTTCTAGAAAATTAGTGTTCACGCCACGATGGATACAATCAAGAATGAATTGATTGCGTGCAAAACCAACGACTCATCATTCGCAAAGGCATCCCAAGCACAATGCACAAATGACCACTTTAATTTTTTATAATTAACTCTAAATATAATCTATCATAACTATAATTAGTTATAATTAAATAATTAAGACTGATTGATTGTGGTTAATTTACTGATTAATCATATGCTTTAAAAAAATCTATTTGAAAATGATATTAATAAATGATAATATCTTCGTTGAATATTTGGATATAATATAATGTTATGGCTTACACCGCTTAAAATGAATAGAAAAAACTATATGATTTGGTATGGGTGTGTATTTATACATTGGCGTGTGTATATATTATATCTCTGAAAAGTGGTGCACTCTACTTAGATGTTAACAAGTATGTGTTTGCTATGTGTTGTGTGGAGAGAGAAAGAGAAAAAATAGGGAGAGAAAGAATGAAAAAGAGAGAAAGAAAAAAAGAGAAGAACAGAAAAAATAATGCAAGAGAAGAGAGAGAAAGAGAGAGAGAGGGAGAGAGAGAGAAAGAGAAGGAAAGATAGACTAATCGATGAAAAAAGATGTGAAAAGAGAGGAAGAAAAAGAGAGAAAGCAAGAGAAAAAGAGAGGGAGAGAAAATGAGAGAAGAGGCTTATTGAATTAAATCCAGAAAATCACAATCCACAATCAGAAAATCAGCGGACTATTCCGTCGATTCAACATACTATATTTCAAAACTTCGGGTTTTCTATTATATATGTGTATGTATATGGGGACAAGGGCGGTATATCAATGATGGATTCCAACAGCTTAATGGAACATGTACGCAATATCATAATGAACCCTTAACTAATTTGCTAATTACTTTTTAGCATAGTGCGCTAAATTACGATTACAATGTGCTTTTATATAGTAATAATCCTTATACATGTATGGTGTATGCAAAAATAAAATAAACATAGAACAATAAACATTTTGGATGTTGGCTTGGTATTTCTTTGGTTTTCCTTTTCCGTGTTTAGTTTTTCATAGGTGGTTTTTGCTTTGTTTTCGTGAAAAATAATCTATTTAATCCTCTTTTTTTTTAAATTCTAAGACATTTTTTCTATTTTATAATAATCTCCGTATTAGTTGGTTTTTCCGTCATTTTTTTTCTTATATTTTAGTTAAAATGTATCGGCAACATCTCATTTTTAAATGCACTAAACTTTTTTCCGATTAGGCAGCTATGAAGACGATAAATCAGAACCAGACCGTCAAAATTCCAGATGGAAGTAAGTTTTTGTGCTTTAAATTTACAATTGATTGCTTTTGAAAGTTAGTGATGATCCGGCATAATTTTTTTAGTGTTAGATTGTTTTCAGAACTTTTTCTTTCATCTTTGATTTGACTGAACTGAATATTTCAATTTTTATAATGGCAGTTTCGATTTCCGTGAAATCGAGAAAAGTAATAGTCAAGGGACCCCGTGGCACCCTAAGACGAAATTTCACTCACATGGCTGTAGATATCAGGAAGGTAAATGCCAAAGAAATTATGGTCGAAAAGTGGTTTGGTATCAGAAAGGAGTTGGCAGCTGTTAAGACAGTTTGTTCCCACATCGAGAACATGATCAAAGGAGTTACTAAAGTTAGATTATTTCACAAAACTAAAAATTGTATTTTTACTTTAAAACTGGTTGAACTTCATAAGAAATAACACCTATTTTTCAATTAATTTTTCTTAATATTTAGTTGGAAAATTAGTGTGTGCTCTCTTTGATCTTCACTTTTTTAGATATGGTCAAATAGTTTTAATTTTAAAATAATTTTAAACAACTCCATTGTTGAATAGGGATTCAGATACAAGATGAGGTCTGTCTATGCTCATTTCCCCATCAACGTTTCCATTTCTGAAAACAACTCCCTCGTCGAGATTAGAAACTTTTTAGGTGAAAAGATCAACAGGCAAGTTAAAATGTTGCCTGGAGTTACCTGTGTAGCCTCAAAAGACATGAAAGATGAGTTTATACTCGATGGTAACGACATAGAATTGGTTTCCAGATCAGGTTTAGATGTGTTTAAAATTTTATTTTCATTTGCTTGTGTTTTTGAATATAGTGGTTAAATATTTTTGGCACTTATTTGCCGTTTGATGTGCTTGTATTAACTAGTACACATCGAACTTTCCTTAGAGTGCTATATTATATTTTGTGGCTCATCAAATGGGTGGGTCTGTCTGTGACTGCCTTCAGTTGAATCACAAGACATTTGTTCGTTTCAATGTTTAATTAATTTTTAACATTTGTTGACTAATTAAAATGTTTAGTTTCTTGAAAATCTGATCATACAATTAAACTTTGTTTCCCTGATTCAGCTGCCCTGATCCAACAGTCGACAACGGTTAAGAACAAGGACATCCGAAAGTTCTTGGATGGTATCTACGTCAGTGAGAAGGGCACAGTGGTTCAAGAAAATTAAATTCATTTGTCACTTACTGTTTTCAAATTTTATGCTATCAAGTGTTGATGAAAGATGGTTCTGCCAATAAATTTGTTCCTACAAGAGTTGTTTCAATTGTCATATAATCGTTCGTAAATGATTTAACGTTCTTAAATTCGTTGACACGTTTGTCCAGCTAGTAAGATAAAGTTTCTTACCTGGTTAATGATGACGTCCCGGGCTGTCAATTCGTTTTAGTGAAATTTCGTGTAATCGACGTAAATACTTAAGTTAACTTTTAATAAATAGTACAGGTTACCTGGCGGATGTTACGTCACACGTGGCTGCTCTGAAAAATATAACTGTTTTGTTTATTTTTCAAGAAGCTGCCATTAATTTCGAAATCGGACGGGATAGTAAATAATTTGATCAGTTTTCTTCAATTGTTTTCGCGTGTTTTTCGTTTGAAAGCTTTTAGTGAAATAATCCGGTGTTTGTTTGCTGCTGTGCTGTGTTGGTTTTTTTTCTAATTTCATCTCATCATTGATTGCAGGTGAGAATGCCATTCATGTTTTATTTTTAATTTTTTTTGGCAAATTTTAATTATTTGATGTCACTAGTCTGGTAGTTTCGTTAATGAATTGAAAATTTGAGGTAAATTTAGAACTGATTTGCGATCTGGTGATGATTTTGTAAAACTAATTTTTAAATTAAAATTTAAAATTAAATTAAATTAAATGGATTCATTAAATTTAAAATTAGTCGGACCGATGCAAGTTTTGTTTAATTGACTTATATATAGTATATTATAAAGTTTATAAATCTTTAAAATTTAATTTTTAAAATAAAACATCTTCCGTTTATTTTATTAAATTGTTGTTTTATATCTTTTTAAAATTTAAAATAATGAATCTTTTTTACTTTGTGGTTGATAAATTAAGTTTCATCATAAATTATTTATTTCATGACATTTCATTACCAAAGATTCTCCAAATCAAGCCTCACCAATGAAGATGTCCACAGACTCGTCAACCACACACTCAGAAAGAAAAGTACCTCAGGATGAAATCGTGGCCAAGTTGAAGCTGGTTTCCCAAAGTTTGATCAGTTTAAAGGCTGACCATTCCCAGATGTTAAGTCAACTGACCAACACTTCGAAAGAAACCGATGAAAAAATGGTGAAGTTTAATCTCGAGAAAGAAGAAACTCTTAGGAAAATTATTACAAATCTTGAGATGGGAGTGGAGGAGTCACATGTTGGTTGAGTTTTGTTTCATTTTAAATTTCACAAATTTTTGAAAATTCATGTTTCTGTGTTTTTTTTTCTAAATATTTCACATTGGCTGATATATATTACATTCCTATTTCTATTTTATCAAAAAAAATTTTAAATTTTCAAATGTGTTTCAAGTTAACATTTGTTTTACTGTATTCATATTTATTTCAAACATTTGTTCTTTTTTTAAGTCAGTTACACCGTATTAAATTCAAATAACCCAACCAAATGTATTGATGCTACATTCACTTAACTACATTTTAAGTCAACTTTGGCAAGAAACAAACACATAATAAGAAGGAAAATTGTAACTCCCTGGTTCAAACTAGTCCTAATCCACTCCCTGACTCAAACCAGCCAACCATTTTTACCCCCTATCAACTCAAACCAACCGACCATGGCAGATAATGGTTGCCCTAGCTAACCATCTACAATATATCGAGTCCGAAAAACAGAAACTCCGTGCACAAGTCAGAAGACTCTGCCAAGAAAATGCCTGGTTACGAGAGGAGCTGAGTACGACGCAGGAAAAGTTGCAAAAGAGTGAACAGAGAGAGGCTGCCCTCGAAGTCGAGAAGAAACAACTTGAATTCATGAGCGAGATGAAGAAATATGATGCCGATAATGTTCAGGTGTCTGTCTGTGTGTCTGTCAATGTGTCTGTCTATTTGTCTGTGTGTCTGTCTGTTTATCTGTGTATTTGTTAATCTTCTTTTTGTCATTTTTATTTACAAATTTTTCTCTTTCATTCATATAGGTGGACAAGGATGAGAAGAAAGAAGACCCATCCACTCCAAATTTAGATCTGGGATTTCCCGATGATGATGATGATCCTCAACCAGAAGGTTTCACTATTTTTATCATTATTATTCTTATTAGTAGTAGTAGTATTAATAATAATTATAAAATAGAATTATTATAATTGTGGGTATTTTTTGCCCCTTTTTATGCATGCACTTATTCAATTCAATTTTCTTTGTTTATGTATATTCAAGTTTCTTTATGTGTGTGT
>NW_008704785.1:1115343-1128400 GCF_000326865.2 Helobdella robusta
TGTAGCAAAACAGTTGAACAACCTGGCTTTGCTATGTCAGAATCAATCTAAATATGATGAAGTTAATATTTGTTTGTTTGTGTGTGTGTGCGTGTATGAGCGTGTGTGTGTGTGTGTGTGTGTGTGTGTGAGTGTGTATGTGTGTGTGTGTTCGTTCGTTTGTAGCGTGTTTCTTCTGCATCGAATGTTTATAATCATATGTTTGTTGGTTAATGTATTTAGCGTTTTTTTTTCTCATTGCAAAATCGTCTATTCATTTGTTTATTATTGTTTAGTCGTTCGTTTGTTCGTTTGTTGGTTCGTTCGTTTGTTTGTTTGTTCGTTATATAATTAATAATTTATATAATTTATATAATTAATAATAATAATAATAATAATTTCCATGTTTTTAAACCACCAACAAACTTGGATCCAACTGATGCATTCTATCTGATCGAAACTTCAATGGATTCCAAACTAATTAACAACCATTTTAAAACAAAATTAACAAACAACAATAATAATACATATTATTTGTATCGTGACGTAATTATTTGTATTATTATTAATATTATTATTATTATTATGAATATTATTATGATTATTATTATTATTATGACGTAATTAAATTGAAAGGTCGAGTTTTATTACATGAGGGCCATAGAGATCTATGAGACGCAGTACGGCTGTGACGATTGTAACGTCGCCAAGACGAAAAATAATTTGGTGAATAATAATAATAAGAAGAAGAAGAAGAATAATTATCATAATAATAATAATATTCATAATAATAATAAAAGTAGTTGTATTTGTAGTAGTGGTGTGTGGTGGCTATAACTTCATGTTATCTGTTTGTTAGGTTTAGGCTAGTTTAGTTTAGTTATGGGTTTATGCCTTGGTTAACGATCAGTATTCTTCTTTTTATTCTTCGTGTTATTATTATTATTATTACATATTTATTTGATAAAATAGGCTGGATTTTTTTCTAGAATTCGGAATATTTTTTAATTTTTTCCAAAAAATTTTCAGTTTTGCCGTATTTTTTGGCTGTCGCCTTCATTGTTATTTCAATGTTGTTTTTTTTTTGTAGTGTCATATATATTCATGTTTTTTTGGTATTTCGTTTTTATTTATGATCTTTCTGTTGGGGTTATTTATTTGGTATTTTTGGTTATTTATTTTTCACGATCTTATTTAGTCTTTTTTTTTCCTTCTCTTTTCAAAATTTCCGTTTCCAACCGTACGAGCAAGGTCGAGCACCACTACAGAAGGGCCTTAGATATTTACGTTAGGAAGCTTGGCGCGGATGACCTGAACGTCTCAAAAACTAAGAATAACCTGGTTGGGTGGCGTTAGTTTTTGTTTCTTCTTCTGGCTTTTTATTTTTTTTTTCATGCTTTTTTTTGTTATTTTGCTGTTTTTGCCCTTTAGAGATTTTTACATTGCGTTAGTTAGCTGGCTTGTGCGTGTGTGTGTACGTGTGTGTGTGCGTGCGTGCGTGTGTGTGTGTGTGTTCCGCTTTGCGATCAGTAGTATGCTTCATTGTTATTTTTTTCCAGTTTATATCAATTGATGCTATTTTTTTTTAAAGTAATGAATAGTCTTATTTTTAGTTTTCATCTTTCACGAGTTAGAGTTTAATTTATTTTTGTTGTTTAAATACGGTTAATACTTCTAGTATTTTTAGCTTTATTTTCGTATGATACACAGACGCGCGCACACTTATAGATTTTAATATATGGGAATGGATTTATTAATTTATTCGTTTGTGAATTGTAGTTATTTCTTTTTTCTTTCATTCAATAAATAAAGATTTAAAACGATTTAAACATAGGCTTCAGCTTATTTGAAGCAAGGCAAATACAAAGAGGCAGAAAGGTTGTACAAGGATGTCTTGACGAAAGTACATGAAAAAGAATTTGGTAGAATTACAGGTTGGCTGGTTGGTTGGTTGGTTGATTGATTGATGGATTGATTGATTGATTGATTGATTGATTGATTGATTGATTGATTGATTGATTGATTGATTGATTGATTGATTGATTGATTGATTGATTGATTGATTGATTGATTGATTGATTGGTTGGTTGGTTGGTTGATTGGTTGGTTGATTGATTGATTGTTTGCTTTATTATTCTTAATTATATTAATATATAAACAGATAACAACAAGCCTATATGGATGCTAGCTGAAGAATGCGAAGTACGTACGATAATTAATTAAAAAATTTCATTTAAACGATAAAGAAGATAGTAGTATTATTTAAATATTGCTCGGCTCTGAGTGCTTCTTCCAACTCTACCAACAGAATGAAAAGAGCAAAGGCACCGATTGGCAGAAGACCATTAAAGTCGATAAGTGAGTCTGACTATACTATTAACCATATAATAATAATAATATTAATAATAATAATAATAAATAACATCAAGAACAACATCGACACAACGATATTAATCAGCAACAACCAAGCATCATCAACAAGCAACAACAACATCAACAAACAACAACAGCAACAAAACAAACAACAACAACCAGGTAACAACAACATCAACAACAACATCCACAAACAACATCAACAACAACATCAACACAACAACATCAACAAACAACAACATCATCAACACAACAACATCATCAACAAACAACAACAAATAGCCCAACAGTAGCAACAACGGTAAAAAACCTCAGTGCACTTTATAGGAGGCAAGGGAAGATGCAAGCTGCCGAGACTTTAGAAGAATTTCTCAGTAAAACTAGAAAATCTGTGAGTGAGTGAGTGGTTGATTGAGTGATTGAGTGAGTGAGTGGATGAATGGATGGATGAATAAATGAACGAATGGATTAACTGTCATCAATCATCTCCAATTTACTCGTTCATCGATCCAGCCACCATCCATCATAGCCAATTAATCAATTATCAATCATTCATTCATTTTTTCATCCCTACATCCACTCACTCACTCCTTCACTCATTCAGGTGGACCCGGCGACAGGTGGCAAGAAAGGTGGCTGCAGCGATATGAGAGAGATAACGAAACTGACGCGCGGCAAAACTTCAGACTCCAACTTGGACGTGTCCTGCGACAGATCGGCTGACGAGAGTGTCGCCGAGTACACAGGCGGGAACGAGGTGTGTGTGTGCGTGTGTGTGTTTGTCCGTGCGTGTGTGTGTGCGTGCGTGTGTGTGCGTGTGTGTGTTTGGTATTGATAAATATGTTATTTATCTGCAACAAACAGAACGGAAAGTTACGTGCCAGGAGTGGTTCGTTCTCTCGCCTGCGGGCCTCCATCCAGAAGAGCAGCGCCAAACTCGTGCAGAAGATCACAGGCGGTATGCACGCCAGCAGTCACGGCTACGATCCTTCTCAGTATGGCGGGTACGTCGTTGTTGTTGTTGCTGGTGTTGGTGTTGGTTTTTGTTGTTGTTGTGGTTTGTCGGTGATTCATCATTATTATTATTATTTGTTATTATTTTTAATTATTTATAATTATTCATGTCATAATTTTTCGACCATGTGTTTTTTGTTCGATCGAATGGACTCCAGAATGAAGAGGGCAAGTTCCCTGTCCGTCCTCAACCAAAATAGTCCATTAAACGTGAGTATAAATAATATAAATAATAATAAATAATAATAACTATTATTATTATTGTTATTAATTATATTTAATTATTAATTAATTATATTTTTCTTCCTAAAAAAAGCAAGAAGTTCGAAAGCCATCTGGAAACTTGATGCTGCAAGGTCGCATGGCTAGCACAGAAAATATCAGGAACAACAGTAATAATAATAATAACAATGATAACAATAATAATAAAAATAATAATAATAATAATCATCAATTATAAATATATTAAAAAATATTTAACAATAGTGTGGTGGTGGTATATAATGATGATAATAATTTTGATGGTGAATAGAGTTATGAAATTAATCACAGTATAATAATAAACAACAATAATAATAATAATAATTAATAATAACATTTGATAATTATAATAATATGAGTAAACATTGATAATAATGAATGAACTGATGCTATTGAATTAACGCTCGTGTTACAAGTTTATTCATTTAAACTTTCGTTCTCTTCTTTCATTCCCATATAATTCATTTACTCAATTTTGTATACTACTACTATTACTGCTGCTGCTACTACCACTATTACTACAACTACTGTTACTACTACTATTACTACAACTACTGTTACTACTACTACTACTACTGCTGCTACTTTTACTACTACGACTACTACTACCACCACTACTGCTACTACAACTACTGCTACTACTACTGCTGCTGCTATTACTGCTACTACAACTACTACTACTACCACTACTGAAACTAAAACTACTACTATTACTATTTATAATAATAGTAATAATAATAATATATTTATTATTGGCTTTGTTTCATTGATTAATTAAGAAAACCATTCCTTAAAATTGCTAGCTCACGATCTATCTATCAGACTAGTTAATTTGCCTTTTTAAATTATTTAAATTATTGTTGAATTCTTATTATTTGTATATATTATGGTTATAATTATCATTAACATTATTATTATATATCATTTTTCCGTTCAAAATTTCAGCTTGTTTATTTGTTGATTTAACATTCTCTCTCTCTCTCTCTTACCCTTTTTCTCTTCATCTATATATATATATATATATATATATATATATATATATATATATATATATATACTCAATCATTCCATGATTATATATATCATAAATACATTAAAACTTAATTTTTTTGATTTGTGTCACAACACAAACATAAATAGGTAAATACAAACATACAGACAGACATACAAACATACATACAAACATACATACATACATACATGCATACATACATACATACAAACAGACATAATTTTTTCTAAGAAATTATCTATTTTTCTCAGTCTGTTATAGTACGCTTATTGTATTGCTTTGTATGTATGATTGTATTGCTTGGTATCTATGTATGTATGTATGTATATATATATATATATATATTTATATATATATATATCTTATATCTACTCAAGCTCAATAATTAAAGAGATTATTAAAGCCCTATCAATTATTGACGATTGAGTGACCGACCGATTTCATCATTCATTTATTTATAATTATCTCCATTTATTTACTGATAGATTTGATGATAAATAATAATGATAATAATTAAAGGAAGAAGAGGGATAATAATAAGAAGAATAATAATTTTGATAATAATATAATATAATATGAAGCAAACGTTAAATAATAATAATAATTTAGATAATAATGATTATTATTATTGTTATTATTATTATAGTTGCGGTATTTTATTGTTAATTAATCAGTCAATTAGTTATCATTGGTTTTGGAGATGATAACGATGGTGATGATGGTGATGGCTTGTTAAGTTCCCATGTGTATATATATTATATATTATATATATATATATATATATATATATATATATATATATATATATATATATACACTGCTCATATTTATATTTATTAAGAAGAATAATAATAATAATTTCTTATAGATAAATCGTTTTTTTTAGTTATTCATTCCTCAAATTTAGCCTCAAAAAGACTTTAGTACGAAAAAACTCTCTCTTTTACTCTCTCTTTCTCTCTCTCTCTCTATATATTATATATATATAAATTTATTCAGATTTGAGTTATTATAAGATAAAAATGTACGATGGCCACTGTTATTTATATAATTCTTATTTTATTTGTTTTTATTTATTTATTTTTAATTTTATTTGTGGCATGCGGTGTGTGTATTTTCCTTACATGTGATAACTTCAGCTTCATGTGTTTTGTTATTTCGTTCGTTCGTTCGTACGTTCGTTCGTTCGTTCGTTCATTCATTTATTCATTCGTTAATTCATTCGGTAGCTCATTCACTCATTCATGTTTCTTCTAATTCCTTCTTTCTTCTATTCATTCATGTTCCTCCTTTTATTCAGTCATTCCTTGGTTCCGCTCGTTCGTTCTTTCATTCATTCATTCATTAAATTATATATTTAGTTACTCATTTGTTCCATCCATACATCCATCCTATGGTCTTGTATAGATATATATATATATATAGTTATGTTGTGTAGGGCTCTTTTGTTGTTTAGTAAGAATAATAATAATTATAATAATAAAAATATTAAAAACTGTTTTTTCCAGCAATAGCTCGTTTTTCATTTTAAAAAATGATTTTTTTCTTCAAAATTGTCGGTTCTTCGGTATCCGTCTTAATAAATCGATCAGCTTTTCGACTATTCGTCCATATTCACTACTCGATGCCTGCTGGCATTCGCTGTGTAAATACATATACGTGTGTTTGCGTGTACGCGCGTGTATGTGTGTGTGCGTGTATATGTGTGTGCGTACCGATATAGATACCTTGTTAGTAGAGGCTTAATTATAAGCTAATATGCAATTATCAGAAAGAAATACACTCACCATATACAACGGATTTCTTATATCTGCGTATGTATGTTTGGGTATGTATGTTTTGGTATGTATGTGTGAGTATGTCTCTCTCTCTCTCTCTTTCTCTCCCTCTCTCTCTTTGTGTATTTGTGTGTGTGTTCGCAGGTGTTATATAGGTGCATTGTATTTCAGTTGAACTTATGACTTCACGATATCAATTATACAGTGAGAACCTTAATGAGTAACATGCAATCAAACATACAAATGTTTGTATATCAAAAACATACTATCTGTTTGTGTGATTTGTATATATCTTTGTATGTGTCTGTTTGACTTTGTATTGTATTGTATGTCTTTGTATTATGTTGTATAGTATTGTATTGTATGTCGTTGTATTGTATTGTATGACTTTGTATAAGTAGCATGTTTTTTGTATGCTATATGTATATTCTTGATGACACTTTGTTTGATTTCGGTGACTTCGTATAATTCTGTATATTCGTTTGTATCTTCGTTTATCTTTGTATATATTTGTATATTACGATTGGAATGATGATGACGATGACGAAGCTCGTCTTGATAATGATGTTCATAAAATGCGAATGTGTGTTTAGAAATCTCGGTAGAAAACGCATGTTCTAAAAAGAATTTTTATTAAGTATAATTAATATTAATGACAATAAAATAATTATAACAATAATAATAATAATTATTGTTAATATTATTCTAAATTATGAATTAATTATAACAATAATAATAATAATTATTGTTAATATTATTCTAAATTATGAATATACCAAACATATTATTATTGTTATTTTTCATTGCCCTACTTGATTCGAGGTTAGGTTTTTTGAAATTTTTTTTTAAAAGTTATAATCAATATGATGAATTTATTTGTTTATATGAAATGGTATTAATACATGTTTATTTATTTATAATAGTAATATGGATGATTATAGAAATTATTATAATTTATTATTATTATTATTTATAATTATCTATAATTAATAGAATGGTAATGCCCTCAAGAACAGAAACAACAACAACAACCAATATATCGGCTAACAAAAAGCGACAAAATGTTCTAACGTATTTTGAAAGTCAACAACAACAACATCAACAACAACAACATTTACATCAACAACATCAGCAACAACAACAACAACATCAACAACAACAAAATAACCAAACGCAAATTTTACACAAACGAAGATATCAACAACAACAACACCGGCAAGCAATCTATCATCACCATCACCACCACCATCATAATCATCACCACCACCAACTACAACAACAACATCATCATCATCATCATCTTTGTTGTCGTCATCGTCGTCGTCATCATCAACAACTAAAATGTAAAACAACACAGAATGCAAATAAACCCCTCAACGCTGGCAGTTTTCTCCACAAACGCAATCCAAAATTTCATCAACAATCATCATCATCATCGTCGTCGTCATCATCATCATTGTCCTCATCATCGTCGTCGTCATCATCATCTTCGTCCTCAGTGAAAATGTTATGTCGTTCAATCATTGGTCGGCTCAGTCCAGCACATCACTACTTCTGCTTACGTCATCATGACGTCACCGAGGTCGCAATTTTGGGCTTGCGCATAGCTCTATCTGAATGCAGGTTCAGTCATTTTGTATGTAATATGCACATCAAACGACCAACCGACCAACCAACTAGCCAACCAATCAACTGACCATTCAACCAACCAACCAACCGACCGACCGACCAACCAACCAACCAACCAACCAACCAACCAAACAACCAACCAGCCAACCAATCAACCAACCAACCAACCAACCAACCAACCAATCAATCAATCAATCTTCAGGTATCAATTCAAAAACGAGTTATGGGATTGCACGAATGTGATGTATCACAGAGGTACTGATCTATTTAAGGATATCTTCATAAACAAAGGTTCTAATAGTTCTACAATAAACGTCAATTAAACGCATTTATACAAAAATTAAACATAAATTTACATATTTAAACTCAAATTAAACTCAATTAAACGCTCATTGACATACTAAATACAATTAAACATCAATTACAATTAAGGAATTAAACCTAATTAAGCATTAGGTAAACAAATTTCCGATCCAAAAAAAGGTTTTAAAGAGTCATCGGTGATATTTGCACTGCTGGGAGCCAGCGTCTCGACACAGATATCAAGAGCGTGTTCGGCCGGCGATCTCCAGTATTCGTGTGGCTGTGTGGCTGAGGTTTGTGTGGCTGAGAAGTTTGTGGTTGAGAAATGTGTGGCTGAGAAGTGTGTGTGGCTGAGGTGTGTTTGGTTGAGAAGTGTGTTGTGTGTTGTGTGTGTGTAGACGTAACGTGTTGTAGTTATGAGAAAAACAACAAAACAACAGTCCCAACTACTAAAACATAACCAAAACAACAAAATCAGACTTCAGCCCAATCAAGCCATCGCCCAGATCATTCCAAAACACACACGCAGACAGATTTTTGGGGCAAGCTAAGGGGCTATTCACAGGCCTGCCAATCAAGTTTGACGTATGGTGACGTCATGGGGAAAAAGTTTATGGAACGCCGAAGTTTGCGCGGCCAGGATATTTTATGGCACGTTCAACAACATAATGAAAATCTCGGAAGAAAAGTTAGGCTCTCTTTTTCAATTGATTTGATTGGTTAGATGATTGGAATGGGGAGTTTTGATTGTCTGGTTAGGTTAGAGTAGATTTGATTGACTGGTTGGTGTGGTTAGTTGGTTGGCTGATTGATTGAAAAATTTGATTGGCTGACTGATTGATTGAGAAATTTGATTGGCTGGCTGATTGATTGAGAAATTTGATTGGCTGGCTGATTGATTGGCTGGCTGATTGATTGAGAAATTTGATTGGTTGCCTGATTGAGAATAAACTATATAACGCATTTATTAATAATAATTTATCAGCAGAAACAAAAGTTAACTCAAACGGAGGCGTATCTAATCAGACAATTACGTTGAAGACCATGCTCTCCGTTATGAGCTAAAATTTAAACTTGTATGAAAATTTTCAAAAACAGTCTTGGAAGATTTTAACTTAATTTAACTTTTAATCTAATTGAATTTTAATTTATTCAATTGATTCAATTAAATTGAGAATTTCCGAAACTAAATCTATTTAACTGATATAATATTATTATTTAATTATTATTATTATGCAATTTAATTATTATTATTATTATTATTGTTGTTAATGTAAGTAGTATAAATACTATGACGTCATTCATAATGACGAGTTTAAGTAAATTTATAAGTTTGATTTAAAATTCATAAGGAAGTATACTAAAAATAGTCATCCAATCGAAACGCTTCAAAACAATATGGGCGGAGTTACGAACGATTTCGCAAATCAATCAAACAACTTCTCAATGAATCCTGTGATTATGTCGTCGTCGATGCTTTGATGTTTTTGTTGCTGCACACACACACACGCACACACACACACACACACACACACACACACACATACACATACACACAGTATATGCTAATTAATATCTTCCTCAATTGAAAGCAACGTTTGCAGATATAAAGATGTCTGTTACAATTAGTTAACCTATGTGTGTATGTATTTATTTATGTATATGTGTGTGTGTGTGTATGTATGTATGTGTGTGCGTGTGTGTGTGTGAATTAAAAGGAGTTTGTATGATTGCTGTTGTTATCAGTGACGTTTTTGGAAAATTCTTTTCGTTGTTATTAATGTTATTTTCGTTTGAGGTTGTTGGTTGTTTCACGATTCCTAACTCCTAATTGTCCTAATCCTAATTCAACTCCTAATCCACTAATCCCTCAACGCAGTTAGTGAAAAAAATGGCGATCGTTCGCTGCAAGTGCCACGGCGTTTCCGGAAGTTGTCAGCTGAAAACGTGCTGGAAGGTGGCGCCCGATTTCAGGAGAGTCGCTGACGTCATCAAAACGAAATTCAAGATGGCCGTCAGGGTGGGTGCGTTTGCGTTGGAAATTTTGTAAACATGAGTGAATGGGAGAGAATGAATAATAGATGGATGAATGAATAAATGAATGAATGAATGAATGAACGAAGAGTTGGTGGATGAATGAATGAATGAATGAATGAATAAATAAATGAATGAATGAATGAATGAATGAATGAATGAATGAATGAATGAATGAATGAATGAATGAATGAATGAATGAATGAATGAACGAAGAGTTGGTGGATGAATGAATGAATGAATGAATAAATGAATGAATGAATATATTAATGAATTAATGAATGAATTACTTTATGATTAATTTAGGAAATAAATGAATGAACAATGAGACACACAGGCCAACAAAAAAATCGAACAAAGAAATATAAATATATATATTTTTTCAATCCTGAAATTATTCTTCTTTGTTTGTCTAGGTCGAAAGAACGAACACCATAGAATATAAAATCAAAAACTTATCACCAAAGAAATTTAAGTTCACCTCGAAAAAGTTGAAGAGGAAAAGGTATAATATGCCGTACGACTCAAATGAAAATATCAATGCCAGCAACAACAAAAACAACAACGTCATCATCATCATCAACAACAACAACAACAACATGATTAATAACAAAAACAACAACAACATGATTAATAACAACAGCAGACTCAACAAAAACAACAACAACAACATGTTTAATAACAACAACAACAACAACAACAGAGTCAACAGATATATAAGCCGTTTTCAGGACAGCATCAACAAAGTCAACATCGTCATGGAAGCAAGACACAACAAACCCAAAAAAATTAAACATTGCAAGTGTAAACATCCAAATGTAAACCACAGCAGCAGCAGTAGCAAAAGCAGCAGAAGCAGCGACAACAGCAGCAACAAATCAACGTGCAAACAAAATCAGTCTAAATGCAAACGCCACAAAAAAATCAAAGACATGAAGAACAACAACAACAACAACAACATAAATAATAATAATAATAATAAAATCAACAACAACAACAACAACAACAACAACAACAACAATAACAACAAACAAATTAACTTCCTAATGAAAAACCCCCACACAAACACACCACGCAACTTAAGAGACAGCTTAATTTACACCCAAAATTCACCCAATTTTTGTAATCCAGAGCCCAAACTCAAAATTCTAGGCACCACAGGCCGGCAATGTAACGCCTCTAGCCTAGATGATAACGACTGTGGCTCCATATGCTGCGGTCGCGGGTTCGATATCGTGGTGAAGACGATCGTCAAGAAGTGTCTATGCAAATTTAAATGGTGTTGCGCTGTTGTTTGCCGGAAGTGTTTTGTGAGAAGGTGGGTGGCCATCTGCAAGTGATGTCCAGTTTGGCTTGATGTTGGTAATCCCATCACGTTTTGTAAGATAATGGTGTTAAAGTGGTACCAGAATCTCAGTTATTTATAGAGAGAGAGAGAAAGAGAGAGAGAGAGAGAGAGAAGAAAGAGAGAGAGAAGGAGAGAGAAAGAGATTTATTATTGTTGAATTTTGAGAAATGTACAATAGAATAGATGACTTATTTTTTGATTTCCATTTTTTTTTTATTCTAAATTTAAATTTTCAAATCTTATTATTAGTATTATTATTTTATTGTTATTATTTGTATTTTATTTTGTTATTGTTGTTGTTTGCAATCATTTTCATTGATGTAGGTTTTCTTGAAAAAAAATAATTTTTTTTTCAAATTCTTGCCGGGTGGAAGCATTTGCGATCGAAACGTATTTTCGTCTCCATGGCGAATGAAATTTTATTTTCATACTAATTTTGACCTCAGAGTTTAAACTTTCGGAAGGGCCCTCTGGTCAGTTACGTTTATTAATAAATAAAATAAATTATTCTTTTTATTTTTGTTCTTTGGCAACGTCATCCATCAGAGTTTGGTTTTGAATCACATCCTGGAGTTCAAATTTAAAAAGTAATAGTAAGCCAGGACATGTTTGTACAAATGAATGAATGAGTAAGTGAATGAACCAAAAAAACGATTGAATGAATGATTGAATGAATGAATGAATGAATGAATGATCGTTCATTCATTCATTCATACATATATACATACATACATGCTAAATTTAATTTCATTCATTCAATCAATCAATCAATCATTCATTCATGCATACATACATACATACATACATATATACATACATACATACATACATACATACATACATACATACACTCGATTTTTCTTCGAGTTGATATAATCAAAATGAAAAAATTAATCTTTTTTCTTCATTAGATTTCCGGTATACATGGTTAGTTAAGAAGTAATAGGATTCTATTATTAACACCATCATGGTTACGTTTTTATATATTTTTCCATTTCTTCGTTCATTCATTTGTTCATTCATTCATTCGTTCGTTCATTCACTCACTCACTCACTCAGTCATTCGTTCATTCATTCATTCATTCATTCATTCATTCATTCATTCATTCATTCATTCATTCATTCATTCATTCATTCATTCATTCATTCATTCATTCATTCATTCATTCATTCATTCATTCATTCATTCATTCATTCATTCATTCATTCATTCATTCATTCATTCATTCATTCATTCATTCATTCATTCATTCATTCATTCATTCATTCATTCATTCATTCATTCATTCATTCATTCATTCATTCATTCATGCATTCATTCACCAA
>NW_008704785.1:1129155-1132059 GCF_000326865.2 Helobdella robusta
CAGCTCAGCGTGTGAATGTGTTAATCAGAAATAATAATAATAATAATACACACACATACACATACATACAGGCACACATACATACATACATACATACATACATACATACATACATACATACATACATACATACATACATACATACATACATACATACATACATACATACATACATACATACATACATACATACATACATACATACATACATACATACATACATATATACACACATACATACATACATACATACATACACACACTCACACTAACAAACATACAATGATTAATTTTTATTTTATCAAATTTTATCGAAAGCATTTTACCCTTGGCGCCCAGTTATTTGTTAGCTTGATGTTATGCAGAGTCAGTTGTTTGTTTGTATGTATTTTTGTATATATAAACGTTTGTATGTTTGCTTGTTTGTTGGTTTGCTTGTTTGTATGTTTGCTTGTTTGTTGGTTTGCTTGTTTGTATGTTTGTTTATTTGTATGCTTTTGATAATTATGATGACATACTAATAATAATGGGATATCGTCAGCTTTTTCTATCTGTCATAATAATAATTTTTATTCATATAACTCTTTTTCATCATCATCATCTGCATCTTCTTCTTCTTCTTATTATTATTATTGTAGTTATCTTTAATAGCAATACACCTAATTTAGGTACAAACATGTTAGGGTACGTGCGCGAAAAAGAACAATAGCAACAACAACAACAACAATAATAATATCAACAACAATAAAAATAATATTTATAATAATAATGGTAGTATTGATAATAACAACATTAATAGCAACAAGTAAATGTAGTAATAGTGGTCAGTAGTAGCAGCAGTAGTAGTAGTAGTAGTAGTAGTAGCAGTAGTAGCAGTAGTAGTAGTAGTAGTAGTAGTAGTAGTAGTAGTAGTAGTAGCAGTAGTAGTAGTAGTAGTAGTAGTAGTAGTAGTAGTAGTAGTAGTAGTAGTAGTAGTAGTAGTAATAGTAGTAGTAGTAGTAGTAGTAGCAGTAGTAGTAATAGTAGCAGTAGTAGTAGTAGTAATAGAAGTAGTAGAAATAGTAGTAGTAGTAGTAGTAGTAGTAGAAGTAGCAGTAGTAGTAGTAGTGGTGGTAGTAGCAGTAGTTTAAAATTCAAGAACTAATAACAACAATATGTAAGCTTTCCATGTGATTTATAGCAGTGGTTGGAGGCTTTCATCTTAATTGTTGGTTGTAGTATTTTAGAAGTTTGTATCGTAAACAATTGTATGTTTGTATGTATGTTTGTTTGTATGTTTGCTTGTTTGTATGTTTGCTTGTATGTTTGTTTGTATGTACGTAAGTATATTTGTAATTACATACATTCACTGTTTAATTCACCCATTCATCCATATTCGTCAACGCCTGAATGATTCAATGTTTTAAAACGAACGAATGAACGAAAGAAAGAATGAATGAATGAATAAGAGATGAATTGAATGAATTTATGAATTAATGAATGAACGAATGAATAGATTGAATGATTGACCAAACAAATAAATGAATGTTTATAACAATAAGCTTAAGCATGTAAAAATGTTAAATTGAATTGTGGGAGGCTTGCAAGTCGATAGATGGATGGATGGATAGATAAATGAATGAATAAACGAAAAATGAATGAATGAACGAAAAATGAATGAAAGAATGAGCATGGAAAGGAATGATAAAGTCGGAATTCAAACTCATTTCCTTATAATAGAAAAAAGTGTGGATAAGTGGAAGAAAGAATAAAAGAAATGTTCTTTCAAACCATCGACCTTTGCCTGATAAACCCACACACACACACACGCACACGCACGCACGCACACACACAAACACACAAATACACAAACATAGAAACATACCTACCTACCTACCTACCTATCTTTAAACATTCAATTTCTTATCAACCTGCTGCTTTAAACTGCTCGCTCAAGAGCGATTTAACAGCCTTTTTATTTTACTTTTCTGATTCCTGTTATTGTAATTATTATTATTGTAATTATTGTTATTGTAATTATTGTTATTATTATTATTATTATTATTATTATTATTATTACTTTCTTCGTATGATTTGTTGCTTTGTAAAATGCACGGAACGAGCCATTAAATTTCCTTCGTATTTTTTTATCACATTCTTAAATATCAACTTACATACACACACACAAACGTACATACAAACATACAGACAGACAGACACACACACACATACATACACGTATATATACACACACAGTCAGTAGGCAGTATTCGGTTGGTCAGTTAGTCAGACAGTCAATGGTACAATCAATTTCCATAACAATTAGTTGGGTATTAGCTAAACGACGCTAAAAATTTTTTCTCTTTCCTCTTTCTGTCTGTCTATCTGTTTCTCTCTCTCTATATATATATATATAGAGAGAGAGAGAGAGAAAGAGAGAGAGAGAGAAAGAGAGAGAGAGAGATTTTATTTTGGAAGTTTAAAATGCTTGCAATCAGCACACTTAAATTGCTTTAAATGTATGTGTGTATGTATGTATGTATGTCTGAATGTATGTATGTATGTATGTATGTATGTATGTATGTATGTATGTATGCATGCATGCATGTATGAATGAATGTATGTATGAATGTATGAATGAATGTATGTATGTTTATATGCATGTATGTATGTATGAGTATGTATGAGTATGTATGCATGTATGTATGTATGTATGTATGTATGTATGTATGTATGTATGTATGTATGTATGTATGTATGTATGTATGTATGTATGTATGTATGTATGTATGTATGTATGTATGTATGTATGTATGTATGTATGTATGTATGTATGTATGTATGTATGTATGTATGTATGTATGTATGTATGTATGTATGTATGTATGTATGTATGTATGTATGTATGTATGCATGGATGAGTGA
>NW_008704785.1:1138135-1144135 GCF_000326865.2 Helobdella robusta
CACACAAACACCACACACACCACACACACACACACACACACACAGGCAAACACACACACACGCGCGCGCACACTGGGCCAGTTACATTTTCGGAATTAAAAAAAACCCCATTTCACGTAAAGGCCCTTTATCTTTTGGTGGTTCCGTATCAGTACCCCCCCCCTCCTTGCCCACTCTTAAATCCGGCCCTATATGCACACCCTACACACACACACACACTCACACAGACACACACACACGCAGACACACTCACGCACGCAGACACTCACGCAAGCGTGTTTATTTTTGGAATCTTACAGTGGCTCACATACTCCACTATATTATGTATTAAACAGACGGGGGGTGGACAAAAATTCCCATAAATTCTTTATCTAGTTTTGGAGAAATTGTATTTAAGAAGAAAAAAAAAATAATAACAATAACAATAATAATAAAACGTCTTGAGTCAGTTATTAACAACTGACGTTAAGAATTTTGTTATAAGGAAGAAAACTGAACATGCCACCACTAACATGGCCAACCTCATAAAAATAATAATATAATAATAATAATTATTATTATTATAATTATTATATTAAATAATTATATTATTGTTACGTATTGAGAGACCCCTGTACGAGTTTAAAAGCCATGTCAACGACGCTTTGCTGGGCAGAATGGTGGTAGCAGACAAAGAATTCATCCAGACCACCGTTTGGTGTCTTTATAATTCGCCTGCGAGTATGTAAATTATTATGTAAAGAATTTGTGTAACTTTTTGTGTAATTTTTATGTAAATGTGAAAGTGCGTATGTTAATGTAATGTATGCGTGTATGTTAATGTAGGTGGGCGTGTATGTTAATGTATGCGTGTATGTTAATGCATTGGGATTTTAATTGTTAATGTGTGAATATAATGTAAGTATGTGATGATTGTAGCAACCAAAATTAATGAGAAAGAGAAAGAGAGAGAGAAAGTAGAGAGAGATATATATATATATACAGATAAAAGATAGATAGATAAAGAGAGAGAGAGAGAGAGAGAGAGAGAGAGAGAGAGAGAGAGAGAGAGAAAGAGAGTGGAAGAGAGAGAAAACAAAAGAAAAAGAGCCAAAATACTGCTAACTAATTACTGACCCAACGACCCAGTAGTAAGTGTGCACATCATCGCGGCCACCGTTACTACTCGATTCGTCGTTCTTATACTCGACTCTCTTACATCGAAACTTGATGCCATATTCGGATACCGGTTCGTCGGTAAATTTCCTTTCCGGTGGCGATGATGATGATGATGACGGCCATGGAGATTTCCTCAACTGCAGTAATAAAAATATTATTTGTTTATTTATTTATTTATTATTATTATTTTGTACAGTACTATTACAACTACTTTTAATACAAGAACTAAATTACTACCGCTACTACTACTGCTACTACTACTACTGCTACTACCGATACTAATGCTACTACTACTGCTGCTACTACTAATACTACTACTACTACTACTGCTGCTACTTGGATGAGCAATTTGAAAAAAACGAATTTACCTTATTACTATCCCCAAAAAGATCATGAATAATGCCGCAGACTCTGTTGAAATTCATCGTGACGTCATAGTTTGTGGCGGAAGTGAAGTTGGCCAGCTGCTGCTGTGATGGAGTTAGTGTGATCTCGTTGCTGTGATCTACGTAGCAGTAATTGAAGACTGTGTTGTTGTAGCCGGCGTTTAATCTTGATGTGATTTGTATTATTAATGGCGTAATAAATAAATAAATAATAATAATAATAATGATGATATTATTATTATTGTTATTATAACTCTCTAAACAGACCTACAGGAAAACGATTGGAGGAATAATTAAATGAATGAATGAACGAACGAATGAGTAAATTTAGAAATGAATGAATGAATGAATAAATACATAGAATAATATAAACTTGAGGGCGGGAAGGATGAAATTTCTTTGGTTCAGATGTTCAAATGACGTCACGAAATCATTCATCTTTAGGTATCTTATTTTTCTCTTTAAATTTTGAACGTTTGAGGAAGAAAAAAAAATGGAAAGATGAATGAACGAATGGATAGAAGGAACAAAGAGACAAACGAACAAACGAACGAACATACAAACATGCAAACGAAAAACAAACAAACGAACGTCATCTTTGTAACAACCGGTCTTTTCAAAGAAGTCCAGCGAATACTTCCTCATCGGTGACTTCAAACCTTTTTTAGCATCACTACCAGCACCACCACGATCGTCGTCATCATCATCATCACCATTGTCATCATTATCATCATCGCCATGGCTTAGTTGGTTGCGTATGTATAAGGTGCTATCTGAATTGTTCAAGTGAAAGATATCTGATGTCACTCGTGCGATTGAGTGATTGACGGATGAGTAGAAGAATGAATGAATGAATGAGTGAATGAATGAGTGAATGAATGAGTGAATAAACTGTTGAATAAAAGAATGGATCGATATACCATGAATGAAGGAATGAATAATTCACCAAATAAAAAAGTAAATGAAGAATTAAAAAGCAATTTAGCAACAAACCTGACATCTGTCTAGCCATAATGTAATTCTTGCTCTTACCGCCATCACTATTTCTATTATCCTTATCACCATCCTCAACTTTAGGTGACGGTTCATACTTCAATCGTTTCTCCATTTTAAATAGCTTCAGAAATCTCTGCTTTACTGTCTTCAATTTGGGTGCCTTTAGGAACCAATCAATGTTTGCTAGAGCCGGTCTAGCGTCCAACTTCAGACTGGTTTGTTGGTTTATTTGTTTGTTTGTTCGTTCGTTCGTTCATTCATCGACTCATTTATCAGATAAGATATCAATCGAATTCATTCATCTATCCATTAATCTATGTATCCATCTATACATCCAAATATCCAAGAGTCCGTCTATTTATTCATTCATTTATTCATTCACTCTTTCTTTCAATTAGACCTCCATTTATTTACTCACTCACTCATTCACTCACTCACCCATCATCTATTCTGTCTATCACACCGGAATATAACAACTGGGTGTGCGAGAATTTTAATTGGCTGACCATGAAGAGGTCAGCGGATGGCCACGGACCAATGAGATCGCTAGAAATCGGGTCACTTTCTAGCAGCGTGGCGAGAACCGAGTTCTCCTAAGGAAACAAAATCATAAAAATAACTAATAATAATAATAATAATAAAAAGAAGAAGAAAAAGAAGAAGAAGAAATAAGAATAAAAACAAACCGCATAGAGCGCAAGCAAAAATGTTCTATAGCCAATTTCAAACGGTCTATCGTAAACTCCATAACACTCATTATTATTATTTGCATTATTATTACTATTATTATTATTATTATTATTGTTATTATTATTATTATTATTATTATTATAAAGTTCGATCCATAGTAATTTCGTATCGAATTGTTGGTTCTCACTGTGCGACAGCATGTGGCTGTATTTGAGGAGGCAGTCGACGTCGCGTTTTTGCCGCGCCGTCAGGTGGCTCGCCACTAAGTAGCCCTATAATAATAATAATAATGATGATGATAATAATAATAATAACAATAGGAGAAAGAAATTACAGCAACAAAAAAGAGGTAGTAGAAATACTTTATAGTAGAATGATGAGCCCAAGCTCTGAAAGATCCTTCTTGAACAGTAATAGTCTTCGGACTGAAATTATAGATAATAATAATAATAATAATAATAATAATAATAATAACCATAATAATAATAATTACCATAATAATAATAGTAATATTAACTCACCATGTTCCCAAAATCAGCTGCCTCGAAGCTAGATAGACATTCATCTACTTTAAGCTGGAACAAAAGCATGAATAAAACCGTGAAAAAATATATCATTAATAAGAGAGAGAAAGAGAAAGAGAAAGAGAGAGAGAGAGAGAGAAAGAAAGAGACATAGAAAGAGATTCAGAAAGACACACACACACACGCACACACACACACACACACACACACACACACACACACACACATACAAACTTTTACATCCAAATCAAGGACCACCACTCTTTTATAAGGAGAGTAATCAAAAAAGGATTCACTCATGGTGACTTGGTTTAATTTTTCGTTTACATTCGTGTCATAAGCCTCTGGGTTAAACATCAGGAATGATAAACAGCCTCTAAACAACTCGTCTAGGCGAACGTGATTGGCTGGGTCCGAAAACGCTCTGGTTAATATTAATTTAATAGGCCGTTAATTAGTTGAATATAACGGGCAAACACATACATACACGCACACACACCCATAAACACACAAACAAACAAACATAGACGCATACAAACACACGCGCACACATACACATACATTCACTCCCACACACATATACATACAAACATATACATACAAACACACACATACAAACACACATACAAACACACACATACAAACACACACATACAAACACACACATACAAACACACACATACAAACACACACATACAAACACACACATACAAACACACACATAGAATCACACACATACAAACACACATACGTAATGTAAATACTACTAAAGATTATTATTATTAATCACTTTTCAACTGAGGCAAACTGAAGTCTTATTAGCCTTTCAATATCATTCGCGACTGTTGATAACTGAGATCTCGAACACCTTTTAATCAATAAATAAATAAATTAATTAATTTAATTAATTAATTATGACATAATGAATGCTACTAGCAGCAGCAATAGCAGCAGCAGTAACGACAACAGCAGCAGCAGCGGTAGCATCAATCGAAACCTTACTAGTAATATAGTAGTTGTAGAATCAGTAGTAGTTTGTTACTGGTACAAAATAACAGTATGAAATAAGATAACGATCTTAGTATGAAATAATGTGGAACAATAAAACAAATAAAACAAATAAAACAAAGAAAACAAGTGGCAAACTTGGAACTCGGTACCGCCACAAGCAACACTGCATCGTCACCTAACAACATGTGGATTACATTCATCAGAACACCTTCCACTGAGACTGTCGTCCTATAATTATTTTATTATTAATTTTAATGTCGTCATATAATTATTTTATTATTAATTTTAATAATTTTTTAATAACACGCACACACACAAACACAAACAGACATACAGACATATAGACAGACAGATAGACAAACAAACAGATACACACACAAACTAGCAAACAGACACAGATATACAGACAAACAAACAGACAGACGGATAGACAAACAAACATATACACACACAAACACATACACACACAAACACAAACAAACACACACAAACATACACACACACATACTTACATGAATACAGGTCTCTTAGAAATGAAAGAGACGAGCGAGTTTAAAGTAACCAAGGCACCTCTGATTAATATTAATTTGTTGTTAGGTGTCACTATGTGTGGATAGCTGTATAATACATCTTCCTGTGTGTGAATTTGTGAGTGTGTGTTTGTATGTGTGTGTGTTTGGGTGTATTTGTGTGTGTGTGTGTGTATGTGTGTGTCTGTGGATGTTGTGAGGGCATTTGTATATCTGTCAAGTATTTGTGTGTGTCCGAAGATTTTGTGTGTGTATTGGGGTGTATTTGTGTGTGTTTTTGTGTGTGTGTTTGTACTTGTGTGTGTTGACGTGTAATCTGACCCTGGCGTCTAATTCTTGGAGGTCTTTCGATGAAATGTCTTTCTTTAAATAAAGAACACCGCATGGCGCCATTCCCGCTTCTAAATTTTTCGATAATTGCTCGCCGCCTAATTATTATTATTATTATTATTATTATTATTGTTATTATTATTATTATTATTATTATTGTTATTATTATTATTATTAATATTGTTATTGTTAGTATTATTATTTGTTCGGGCTGATTGCTAGTAGTAATAGTATTGCTATCTTTAATCATTAAAAGGCATTTCAAAAGGCAGTTGAAGACATTCATTTTTCAGCAACAGGTTCGAAATAAGCGGAGAACCTTTAACGGAACTATATAAATCATCTAACAATAAGAACAATAATATTATCACCATC
>NW_008704785.1:1144185-1147680 GCF_000326865.2 Helobdella robusta
CATCATCATCACCATCATCATCACCATCATCATCACCATCATCATCACCATCATCATCACCATCATCATCACCATCATCATCACCATCATCATCACCATCATCATCACCATCATCATCACCACCTGATATATTAGTCACAATAGCGCAACTCTCTTGTTGAAATACGTCTGGAACGTCAAACGATTTAGCCGATGTTAATTTTTGGCGGGAAAACAACGATGACGACGATGATGACGGTGACGTCAGCTGATTGTTGTCGTATTGAATGATGACCCTTTGAAATGTGACCCTGACCTTTTGAAAATTATGCAAACAATGGTGTTAATAGTAATAATAATAATAATAATTATATATTATCATTATTATTATTTCATTCTTTTTCATCATTATCATCTCCACCACCATCATCATCACCATCATCGTCATTATCCCCACCACCATCACCATCATCATCATCATCCCCATCACCATCATCATGACAAACCTTTTTATCATATTCAATTCTTTGGATAACGTCATTGTAGTTTGTGAAATCGACCGGTGTCCCGTCAACAGATACAATATGGTCGCCTGAATGAGAGAAAATATTATTATTATTATTAATTATGGATAATTATGAATGGTTATAATTAAATTATGAACAGGAAATATTATTATTATTATTATTAATTATGGATAATTATAAATAGTTATAAATATTTATCGCTGACCGTGTGCTTGTTTAAGTAATTTAGTACATTGTAGGCTACGAAACTACAACAAAAAACAACAACATCATCATCGTCACGACCTCAGCATCGTCATCATCGTCATTACAACATCATCATCATCGACATCCCATCAACATCATCATCATTATCAAAACCTACCAACAAAAACACCGCCCTTATCAGCTGGACCCCTCGGAATTAAACCCTGGACAAAAATTTTCCTAATTCGATTTGGATCCGATTTATCGTCGGCATATTCCACATATTTGCCTGGAACCAAGCCTATAATTAATTATAATAAATTAATAATTATAACGATAATTACAGAAAAAATAATAATAATAATAATAAAAATAATAATAATGATCGGAATGTTAACGGTCGACCTAATGATCTTTCAGAATTAGTGAGGCATCCTCCAAATCTGTCAAACAGCTTAGGGTTCAAGACCAAAGTTTCAGTAAATGGATCGCCAAGATATTTAATCAAATGACCCTCCCCAATCTCAAATTGGTCTTCCATATTTGGTCTTTTTGTTCTTTGTTTTTTTCTAATTTTCTTTGGCTCAATTTTTGCGTCTATTTCTTCTTCTTCCTCTTCGTAATCATCGTAGATGTCAAAATCGTCATCATCTGTCGGATTTTTTTGAGCGGAAGTGATAGATTTAGAATCTTTCTTATCGTCCTTTTCCTGTTTATTATTATTTTCTTCATCCTTTTTGACTTCCTCGACTTTTTCACTCAACTTTGGTTTGTCATCATCTTTGCCGAAAAGTCCAGAGAAGAATCCACCGGATTTTTTTTCGGGAGTTTTTATTTTGGGGTTTTCAATTGGTTTCTTTTCCTCCTCTGGTGAAGGGTCCGGGTTGAAAAATTTGTTCACTCCTGAGAAAAAACCACCTCCTGATTTTTTCTTTTCATCTTTCTTCTCATCTGCAACTTTTTTCGGGTCTTTATCTGTTGGTTTATCTCTTAAAATATCATCTTTGTTGTTGGTTGGTTCGGATTTTTTGTCTTCTTCTGCATTGAGGTTGGCGGAATTTTTCGGTGGAACTTTCGGTGAAGTTTCGTTCGCTATAGACGTGTGAGGTGATTCTTTTTCATCGGGTGACGTCGGTTGGTCAGTTTTTTCCGCTTCATTCGTTGACGTGCTAGGTTGTTGTTGTTGGTCATCGTTATTATTTTGCGGTTGTTGCGGTTGTTGTTGCGGTTGTTGTTGTGGTGGTAGTTGTGGTGATTCTGTGGACGTAAAAGGCTGCTTGGGTGGTTGGGCATTTTGTTGATCAGTGTTTGGATCATTTTCCTTTGGTGTTGTGGTTTTGTTTTGGTCACTTTCCGTTGGTTTGTTGGTTTCTGATTTGCTGGCATCTTCATCTTTAGTTTTGTCCTTTTTAAACAAATTTGAGAAGAAACCCCCTTTCTTTTCTTTCTTTCCTTCCTCAGTATTTTTACTAGCATCTTCAGTTTTACTTTTTTTATTATCTGCCTTTGATTTTTTGTCATCTTTCGCCTTTTGGTCACTAGCACCTTTATTTTTAGTATCTTGTTCAGTTGGGGGAGAGGTCGATTTGGGAGGAGCCTGTGGTTTTTGGGGAGCTCGCTGAGGGGGTGACTGTGGTTGAGAGGGTGGTTGGGGTGGCGGTTCTACTTTTGGCTTGGAGGCTTCAGCTGACTGGAGTGTAAATTTATATTTTTATATAGTTTCAGTTATTTGTCATTTATGCTTTAAGTTTAACTTTAAAGAGTAAGTGAGTTAGGCTTTTTGTTATGTTATTTTATTAATTTACTAACTAATATTATTAATAAGTTTTAATTTTTTTAATAAAAATAAATATAATTAATAAAAAAATGAAATGAATAGATCTAAATATGTATGTATGTATGTATGAGTATGTATGTATGTATGTATGTATGTATGTATGTATGTATGTATGTATGTATGTATGCATGTATGTGTGTGTGTGTGTGTGTGTGTATGTATGTATGTATGTATGTATGTATGTATGTATGTATGTATGTATGTATGTATGTATGTATGTATGCATGTATGTGTGTGTGTGTGTGTGTGTGTATGTATGTATGTATGTATGTATGTATGTATGTATGTATGTATGTATGTATGTATGTATGCAACTGAAACACATATATAAAGCAATGAGAACTAGAGATCAAACTTAGTTTAAAAGTTTAACAAGTAAATTTCTCCTTGAAGACAAATTATTTAAATTTATTTAACTTTAAAAAATGACGCCACTCTAAATATATTTATGTATAACTATTGAATTAAATTATTTTAACATCACTTCTGTTTATTATTATTATTATTACTATCATTATTATTATTGTTGTTGTTGTTTATGTTGTTGTTGTTGTTTTATTTATTCGCTATGACGTCACTGATGACGATGTCGTTGATGAATTAATTTGATTGGTGGTGAAGTTTTTATAATAACAATAATAATAAAAATAATAATAATAATAACACTAACAACACTAATATTAACAATAATAACAGTAATATTAATGATTGATGTATAATGCAGATAAAAATAATAGCATTAATAAATTAAACTAAAAATAACCAATGGAGCTAAAAATAATTTCTGGTTCTGACGTGGTTTTGTTTACTTTCGTCATCATCATTACTACTACCGACTTGTCGCGCTGATGCTGATGATGACGTCATGATGTAAACGATGACGATGATGGAGGAAGGTGTTAAAGTGAATGGAGATTATAACTTACTACCTCAAGTCAAAATGACGTCATTATCAACAACAGCAAC
>NW_008704785.1:1151270-1156626 GCF_000326865.2 Helobdella robusta
TGATATCGCTGAAAATTTATTTTGATGTTTTTTGTTTTGTAAAGTTCTCCAATTGAATTATCGAATGGCGTGTATCAAAGTGTTAATTTAGCGAAGTTTTTACTTACAAAAAATTCTTCTTATCTTTATTATTATTATTATTACTATTATTATTATTATTATTATTATTATTATTATTATTATTATTATTATTATTATTATTATTATTTTATTATTTTTTTATTTTATTATTGTTATCATTATTATTTTTGTTTTTGTTGTTTTTTTTTCAATGCTCACTTTCCCACCTTCTAAAACGTTTTGTTGATTTATGGCTGATGCTAAGGATATTGTTGAAGAAGATGATGATGATGATGTTGAAGATGATGATGATGTTGAAGATGATGATGATGATGTTAAATATAAGTTGAAGATATGTTGAAGATGATGATGATGATGATGTTGAGGACATGTTGAAGAGGATGATGATGATGATGTTGAAGATGTTGAAAATATGTTGGAGACGATGATGATGATGATGTTGAAGATATGTTGAAGATGATGAAGATATGTTGATGATGTTGAAGATATGTTGAAAAAGATGATGTTGAAGATATGTTGAAGATGATGATGATAATGATGGTGATATTAAAGATATGAAGATATGTTGAAGAAGATGTTTAAGATATATTGAAGAAGATGATGATAATGTTGAAGAAAAAGATGAAGATAATGATGGTGATGGGGTTTATGATGATGGTCGTGATCCTCACATACATAAACACACACACACACACATACACGCACGCACGCATACACACACATACGCCCGCACATACAACCAACAGATGCTTTCATTATAAAAATGTTAAAGAAATATAAAAATAAAAGTATCGAAATAACTACTTCCTCAACTCTAGCACCATCTGTTGATGCATTTTCTTCTTTTTTTCGCTCATTCTTTTAATCTTTTCTCCCTTTTTCCATCCATCCATCAATTTGTTAGATTACTCATTCATTTTTTTTGCTTGTTCTTTCGTTCATTTGAACGTTCAGTCGTTCATAGGTTTCACCGTTCAGAAACATTCTTAATTATTTCTTTTTTGTTTAAATGAACGACTGATTGGATGATTGATTGATTGATTCATCTTTTGTTCATTCATCCATCCATTCATCCATCTAATCATTCACTCATTCATTAATTCATTCATTCACTCATTCATTCATTCATTCATTTAACAGCCACCACGACGATGTCTGTGATCTACTCCACAATTACTGGCTACCGCGACAGCGAGATTCGAACAGTGACGTCAGCAGCGCTGGCGATGACGTCATCAACAACATCAACAACAAAAAGAATAACAACATCAACAACAACAACAATGACAATAATAATAACATTAATCATAGTCAATATATCAAATTGACCGAGTTTAAATCCACCAATCAGCTAACTAACCAATCGACCAACCAATCGACCAATCAATCAACCAACCGATCCTTGCTCACAAACAATGTGGATGAAAGTAGAGATGATATGTTCAATGAAACGAGCCGGCAACGAAACGAGTATTTGACCGAATATTCGACAGAACCCGACTCGAATTTATCCGTATCTGAACCGGTTCCATCCGAATCTAAAAGCTTCGACTTGCTCCAGCGTAGATATCATTACTACAATCGTAACAATCATCATTATCAGTACCATCGTCGTCGTGAACGAAGCGTTGAAGCTGATGATGATGATAACGATGATGATGATGATGATTTAGCTGAATCATCATCATCATCTCCATCATCATCTTTATCGTCAACATCAACCACAGCACCATCGTCATCATTATCATCATCATCTTCTTCTTCGTCAACATCAACTAAAACATTATCGTCATCATTATCATCCTCCTCATCATCATCGTCGTCATCATCATCAACATCGTCATCATCATCATCATCATCGTCAACTCACGTGACCTGTCCGAGATTGCTACGGAGAAAGAATATTCCATGCACATGTCCGTTCAGCCCATCCCTCTACAACCTTAATAGGTCAAGAGCGAATATTTAACTATAATAATAATTATTATTGTTATAATAATAATTTTAAATATGTTAATTATACATTATTTTAAGAATGTAACAATAATAATAATAATTATTGTTATAATAATTTTAAATATGTTAATCATACATTATTTTTAAGAATGTTACAATAATTATAATAATAATAATAATTATTGTTATAATAATTTTAAATATGTTAATTATACATTATTTTAAGAATATAATAATAATTTTAAATATGTTTATTGCTTCAGGTATTACATTTTCTTACCTCCCTTTAACCACATGCTGCATGGTTTTGCTCAGGTAAATTCTGATTCACTCACTGATTGATTGATTGATTAATGGATTATATAATTGATTGGCTGGCTGGCTGGCTGTTAATTGAATGAATGGCTGATTGACTGACTGACTGTCTGTCTGACTGACTGACTGACCGACTGTCTGTCTGTCTGACTGACTGACTGACCAACTGTTTGTCGGACTGACTGAATGACTGTCTGACTGACTGATTAAATATTCAATTTTAAGATTCAACTTCACTCATTTGAAACATCATAAAAACCAACTGGAAATTTATTTTTCATTCGCCAGGGCCAGTACGAGATGACATTGAGACTGTTGGATAAGAATTCTGGGCGGAGAGAGCTTGGCTGTTTAAAATTTTCATTTAGTTTGAAATCCAAATTACGGCGACTCTAACCAATGATTTGATATCTGTATTCATTATATTCAATTGTAAATTTAATATGTATTCACTCATTCATTCATTCATTCATTCATTCTTTCATTCATTCATACATCCATTCATTGATTCACTTTTCGTTCATTCCTTCACACGTTCGTTCATTCATCTATGCCTTGGTAAATTCATTCGTTTTTTCATTCGTTCATTCATTCACTCACTCATTCATTCATTCATTCATTTATCTACTAATTCTTTCTTTTGAGTATTTATTTGTTAGCAAAGACGTATATAAATGTCGTTTCGTTTTTTATAAATTTTATTTTAAAAGGTTCTTCTAAAAATTCACACCACTTTAGATTTGAAAGTTTATGAAAATATAATTAAAATAAAATAATAATCTATGTAATTATTTGTTAAATTAAAATTAATTATTAAATAAATAGAATACAAATGAACGACATTGTATTTTTATTATGACTGTAAAAATTGATGAACATATCAAAATTCATTACGTAGTGAATGAATGAATGAATTGTTTTTCAAATTATTTGTATTTATTAACTGAAAAATAAATGAATGAATGAATAAACAAACAAATTAATGGGATCATGGAAGTTATTGAAGTTATTCATTTCAAATCTTATTTAGATTAAAATTTTGAAGAATAAAATCATAAAAATTATTAAAAATACTAAAATTCATAGTCATCGGTTTGCAACAAGAAAATATAAATGCACGTACACACACACACACGCTGCACGCACACATACACACGCATACACACACTTGCTCAATAATACCTGTGTTTAAATAATATCCAACCATGCGTAATAACTCCATTGAAGAAAAACATAACATGAATGTCTGATTTAATAATTACTGAAATACAAACACACACACATACACACCCATACATACAAACAAAGATACAAACAAAGATACAAACAAACATACATACAAAGCACAGAAAAAACGAGACTGGATTAAATGTAAAAATTCAAACATTATACGACTTAAGCAAACACCAAATTTAGGAAATTGGAAATAAATTTTATTTGAAAGCTTTGACAAACATATAAACATACATACATACAAACATACGTAAACTAATAAATACAAACATACATACATACAAACATACGTACAAACATACAGCATTTATACAGATCCTAATACATACATATAGATTAATTTATCTATATGCATTACGTTGGAATGCAATGTTAACTGTCAAGTTTGTTTTAGAATCTCTCTCTCTCTCTCTCTCTTTTTCTCTCTCTTTTTTCCCCTCTCTTCTACTCATCTTTTTTTATAATAAAGTTAATCCCTCTCTAACTTGTATAGTGTACTTTTTATGTGTTTAATTAAACTGCACTTTTAAAATATACATAAGAAGTAACCCATCATATATCATATTAATATCACCTATGAAGTGCCTTTCTGTATTTGTGTATATTATTATCATTATCAGATAATTTATATTATAGCGACCTTTAAAACTTCTCAGAGGCTTTGCTTAAGTCATGTGGTTTAATTCATAAAAAAGATGAGTTTTTAGTTTTTTACGGAATTGTTGAAGAGCTGATCCATGCTGACGAAGGTGGCATGGTAAATTATTCCAAACTGTTGGACCAGAGACGGAAAAATTTCTGTTCCCTAAAACCAATTATTGCCTTCTTGGTACTGATAGAAGATCCTGACAATCAGAGCGCAACTGAAGGCGTTGAGCAGGTGTGAGCCTATGCAAACACATGTCAGACAGACAGGTAACTCGGACTGAGACTATTCAAGTATTTGAATACCATGATGGCAATTTTGAGTTTCATTCTTTGCCTAACTGTCAGCCAGTGAAGGCTCAATAGACTATGAATCACACGGTCTTAGAATGAACAAACGCATGAACTAGACATTTCAATATATCTTCATCAAGAGAATTTCTGATCTGTCTGAGCCTTCTTACTTGAAATGAACATTCCTGGTTCAACTTTTTGACATGTTGATCCATACACATATTTTGACCAAATATGATTCCCTGATTATTGACAGACGAACAAAACTGGATAATTGATCCAGATATGTCGCTAGAGTTGACGCGAATCATTTGCGATTGTTGTCAGGTTCCGACAAGCAGAAGCTGAATTTTACACTCGTCTAGCTTAAGTCTGTTTTCTGTCAGTCATTTATTTAAATCTCCAACACAGCAGACAAATCTGCGAACTAAATTATCAAATATCGCTGTTCTACAACGAATGGGAACAATGATTTGAACATAGTCGGCAGAAGCTTGGTATTTAAATTCAAAAATTTTCAATGATATTGAACATATCAGCTGTGTAGAACAAAAACAACAGTGTATAATTGTATATGTATGCGTTTATGTTTGTATTGTATGCATTTGGTCCTATAAATAAAAAAGCTAGATAAAACATGAAATCATACATACACGCAAACATACCTACATGCAAACATTCATAATTCATACATACATATATACATACATACATACACACGCACATACATACACACATACACATACATACATACAGACAAACAAACAAACATACAAACATACATATACACAAACTAACATGACTGTATTTATGCGTTAATAATAATATACTT
>NW_008704785.1:1156728-1159204 GCF_000326865.2 Helobdella robusta
TAAGTAGAAATCCGTCCTATGCAAATGTTACAAATTTTGACATTGAAAAAACATTTTTTGCTGTTCGTTTTTATTATCCTATCATTATTATTCTTATTAATATTATTATTATTGTTATTATTATTATTGTTTGCAATTATTTTTCTTTTCAATTATTACTTTTCTCATTTTTTAGTCTGTTTTTAAACTTCCAATTCCGTTGCTTTTTTATTTTTCAAAATTTTTATCACCAGAAGCTATGAATTAATAACGAATGCATGACTGAAAAAGGTGAATGAATGAATGAACGAACGAATGAATGAATGAATGAACGAATGAATAAATAAATGAACGAACGAATGTATGAACGAATGAACGAACGAATAAAAGGATGAAAATTTTTTTTTCTCTGTCAGTTGAGCACGTGAGAGCTGAAATTCATTTGCATTTTCATGCATTTTTTAGAACTTGCCTTTTGCACGTACAAAGCAAAAATTAAGAGAGAAAGAGAGAGAGAAGAAGAGGAAGAAAGAAAAGAATAAAAAAAAATCGAAACGAAAGAGAGAAAGGGAGTAAAAGAAAAAAACAAAAAGAAAGAGAGAGGTTTAAAAAAGTAGTAAAAAATATATAAATATGAGTAAAAGAAATAAAGATAGAGATAGATGAATAGAGAGAGAGAAAGAGAGAGAGAAAGAGAGAGAGAATGAGAAAGAGAGAGAAAAAGAGAGAAAGAAACAGAGAGAGTGAGAGAGATAGAGAGAAAGTCAGTCTCACTTGAACATTGAAAAGCAAGCACACGTAGATATAAATTATAACTCCTACTTACTGGAATAATTAACAAATAAACAACATCACCACAAAAAAAGCTAAACAACAACAACAACAACATTAGTAACAACAGCAACAAAAACACCACCAACATCAACAACAACACTAACAAAAACATCAACAACAACATCAACAACATCAACAACATCAGCAACAACCACAACAACAAAAACCGCAAAAGCAACATCAACAGCAACATTAACAACAACACTTTCAACAACAGTAATATTAATAAATACTTTAATAAATGACATTAATGCGAACAAATATTTCATAATAATAAAATAATCTATCTTGATTGATAACCGGTCATGAATTATAGGTATGCCGGTAAATAAAAAAAATATTAATGTCATTAAATGAATGAATGAATGAATGAATGAATGAATGAATGAATGAATGAATGAATGAATGAACAAATGATTAAATAAACAAATAAACGAATCGATTGATAGACAGATGGATAGACAAACGGATGGATGGAGGAAACATTACTAAAAGAACGAACTAACGAATAAATAGATGAATGAATGAATGGGCAGATAGATAAATGGATGGATGCATGGATTAATGGATTAATAAACGTGTGAATGAATGAACGAATGAACAAATGAATGAACGAATTAAAAAATGAATGAACGAATGAGGAACAAACGAACGAACGAACGGAGAAAAAAACATGTCGCGAATATTTTGTAATAATCTAGAGAATGTGAGAGTGATTTAGATGTCTTACTGGTCAAGCACGCAATTCTTGTTGTGGTTGCTACAAAGTTGATGTCATTTTTGTCGATGACGTTACTGATGATGTCATAGATATTGTTGATGCTGTTGTTGTTGTAGTCGTTGATGGTGTTGTTGTTGTGGTTTTCGATGTTGTTGTGGTTGTTGTTGTTGTGGTTGTTGATGTTGTTGTTGTGGTTGTTGATGCTGATTGTTGTTAAAAACGATCCAATTTATCACCAATGAAAATAAGTAGAAAAACAAATAATTACATAATTACACTTGGCGCCAAAAGAACCTCACATATTTTATGTATGTGTGTGAATATGTATGTATGTATGTATGTATGTATGTATGTATGTATGTATGTATGTATGTATGTATGTATGTATGTATGTATGTACGTATGTATGTATGTATGTGTGTATGTATGTATGTATGTATGTATGTATGTATGTATGTATGTATGTATGTACGTACGTATGTATGTATGTATGTATGTATGTATGTATGTATGTATGTACGTACGTACGTACGTATGTATGTATATATGTATGTATGTATGTATGTATGTATCAAATCAAATCAAATCACTTTTATTCAATCAAACAAAACAAAAGCATGAATGATTCGGAGACCAAAAAAAGAAAATTAATTCTTGTGGGCTCGGCCACCGTGCAGCTCAAAATTGCTTCTCAATGATAAAATAAAATTGTCAATAGGAGAAAATGTATCAATGTTAATGAAATATGTACACACTTATATACATATATATACATATACATTATTATCCTTGAAAAACAGAACTTTTCGTAATTAAAAAATTTTTCAGTTTATTTTTAAAAAGATGCAAAGTGTTACAATCTTTAATTTCTTGTGGAATCGTCTCCCATATTCCTGGGCCGGTATGTTTCAAACTCATGCAGAGTACTTTAATTCTGGCTGG
>NW_008704785.1:1162106-1165829 GCF_000326865.2 Helobdella robusta
TCTCTGACCAGTCAGATTGCTTGCTCGATTCGGTCTTGCAATCGGATTGCTGCTTTCTTTCTACTTTTGGGCTATTGTTAATAGCCGCATCATTTACTATTTCTCGGAAGATGTTTCTTTCTTCAATAAATAGTTCTTCTAATTTTTTTAACTTTTCGTCAAAAATTGACTCAAATTTAGCTTTTTTTGAGCTTGGAATTTTAAAAAGGTTGAGAGCAGCATACTGAGGCAATTTGCTTTCAATTTTGTTGCTCAGAATTGTTTTTATTGTTAGTATTAAATCACTAACCTTGTCCTTTTTAGAGTTTCCAGAACTGTTTGGTTTTATTTTATCATCTTTTTCTAGATTTAACGCATCTAGATCGCTGGTAAGTATTTTTTTTGCTATTCTAATATCTTCACAATTGTAGAAATCCATTATTTCGTAAATGAATTCCGCATCGTCAATTTTGTCAGAATTATTAAATAAATAACACAATAACTCGTTAATGCAAACCGCTCGCGACATCGTACCGGAAACGGAAATGTATGTACGTATGTATGTATGTATGTATGTATGTATGTATGCATGTATGTATGTATGCATGTATGTATGTATGTACGTACGTATGTATGTATATATGTAATTTGTGTGTATGTGTGTTTTAAAACAGTTTTGTATACGGCGAAAATAGCAGGGGCCTGTCATAAATAAGTCTCCCAATAATGCACTCCGGACAGACAAGCAGAACCGCGAGATAAATCGAAAGATGAAGCAAACTATGAACAAAAAATTAGAAAAATAATAATAATGATTATAATAAAGATAATGATAATAATGATAATGATAATAATAATGATAATGATAATAATAATAATAATAATCTCATTTTATTATCATCAAACCTCAAAATACACAATCAACTATCCGTTTATTATTTGTTTTTCTACTTATTTTCATTGGTGATAAATTGCCTTTTTTTTCCACAATCAGCATCAACAAGCACAACATAAATATTCACAGAATGTTCCTATCACAGTATATCTTGTATAATTAATTAATTAATTACACACTTCGTTAAGTTATCTTAAAAATCGACTGGTCAATAATAATAATAATAATAATAATAATAATAATAATAATAATAATAATAATAATAATAAAGATAATATTGATAATAATAATAATAATAATGATAATAATAATGATAGTAAGTCCCATAGCAATACATAGGAGGACATGTCTGGTAAAAGAGTGTCTACCTTGGGAGAGAAACAACCACAACTACAAATTATCATTATTATTGTTATTATTATTACTGTTATAATTATTAATGTTATTACTATTGTTTATTATGCTTCTTCTTCTTTTTATAAACATTTATATTATGATTGTAGAATAAATATTGCAATGTTATTTTCATTACGTAGGCAAAAATTCTTTCCTCCCAAAAAAAACAATTAAATTTAATCAGACATAACATTTAAATCCTAAGTTTGACATCTTGACATGAATAACGTCATTAAAGGACAAACACACACACACACACACACACACACACACACACAAACACACAAACAAACACACAAAGTTACAAACTTACACACACACACACACAAACATACAGATACACACACACATATGTATACACAAACACACACATCGTATTACGCTAGATTAGATTAGAATTAATTACAATTTTCCTTAACTTGTAACTTTGTCCGCCTCAAAAAAAATTTTTCAAGAGTCATTTTTTATCTATGTAAATACTATTTTAATGCTGTATAAATGTATTATTTACAAAGAAAGTTAAATTGTTTACATAGAGTAGGATGAAGTTGATTACATAGACAATTATTTTGTTTGCTCAGGTGTGTGTTTTGTAAACAAAAGAATGCATGACGTTTACAAAGATATTTAAGTTGTTTGCATGGAAAGAAAAAACTCACAAATCAAAAATCATAGCAGGCAAAGAAACGCCAAAAATTAAGTTTTATAACTTTGCATACATTAGCATAAATTTGCATGAATTAACATAAATTAGCATTAGATTTTCGAGTTTTAATTTTATCGTTCCATCACGCCGAAACGAATGTATTTTTTCTATCGTTTAAAATTTTGAAAATCAGCTACAACAACAACGCATCAACAACAACAACATCATCAAAAACATTGACGACAACATCAACAACAACAAACATCAACAACAACGACAACAACAACAACATCAACAACAACATCAACAACATTAACAACAACATCAACAACAACAACAACGACAACAATTACATTAGGAAAGAATTAATTGCGGGCCCCTAATCTCATTTCTGCCAAATTCATGATTTATAAAATAACGCGCAACAGCAACAACAACATCAACAACAACAACAACATCAACAACAACATTAATATTAACAACAAAAACAAAAACGCAATCGCAAAATGTAACTTGTAAATTAAATTCGAGTCAATGTAACCGGAAAGAAATTTTGTGAGATAACAAAGATACTATATATTCAATAGGAAGAGGAACAAATAAATAAGAATTGATAGAAAAAAAACTAAAAAAATAAAATCATAACCCAAAACACAAAATCGTAAAACAAACTCGCGCGCAAAAAATTCAACAATATCGAAATTCAAATTGAAAAATTTGTCAGGCAAAATGACCACAAGATGTCTACAACAACAACAACTATTTCCGCGATAACAAAAACAACAAAAACAAGTATGATGTCATTAAAAAATCAAACAAAATAGACGCATCAAAAAAAGAATTGAAATAGCATCAACAACAAAAACAACAGCAGCAATAACAACAGTAATAGAAAACAAAACAAAAAGATAAATACAAAAACAAAGAATACTAAAAACATACACAAGCAAAGAACATAAAACAAAGAATAAAAAAAAATACAAAAAACAAAAAATACCAAACAAAAGGTATGCAATATACATTACACGGACCATGTGAGACCTTAAAAACACACCATGCAGTATCGTAAAAAGAGGACAAAAATGTATATGTTTGTATGTATGTTTGTATGTTTGTATGTATGTATGTTTGTTTTTACGTTTGTATGTATGTATGTTTGTATGTTTGTAGGTGTGTGTATTTTACTTGTACAACTGATGAAGCAAAGTAAAAATTTTATGATGGGAGTGACAACAACAACAACAACAACAACAACAACAACTGCAACCACAACAACAACAACAACAACAACAACAGCAAAAACAACAAAAACAACAGCAAAAACGACAACAACAACAGCAATAATAAATAAATAATTAAGAATAATAATAACAACGATTCTTAATCATCATAAAAACTTCATTTCATTTTTTTTTGCATTTCGACAAAACGGAGAAAAAAAATTTGTGTGGCAAAATGGCGAGCCGACCAAAAAAACTTTGCCTTCTCAGTGTCAGTAACAATTTTAATAACATTATTACCTTGGAAAAACAACAGATAGTGTTACTACCACCACTACTACTACTACTACTACTACTACTACTACTACTGCTGCTGCTGCTACTACTACTACTACTACTACTACTACTACTACTACTACTACTACTACTACTACTACTACTACTGTTATTACTACTAGCACTACTAATGCTACTACTACAAACAAACAAGCATACAAACAAACATACAGACAGACATACATACAAACACACAAACATACAGATAGACAGACCAACATACATACAGACATACAGATACAGATAGACAG
>NW_008704785.1:1168177-1174247 GCF_000326865.2 Helobdella robusta
AGGTATTTTGGCGACACCTGCGAAAATTTGCGGGTTTTGGGCCAGCCCAGTCAACTTTCTCTTTAAACCCCACTTTGCATAAACATATAAAACACACATGAAACACACACAAACACACACACACACTTACACAAACCCACACAAACACCCACAAACACCCACAAACATACACACAAACACACACACAAAAACACAAACAAACACACACAAACACACACACAAACACACAAACAAACAAACAAACATACATGCAATCCTAAGAAAAATATGGACAACAGAAGCCTCAAAAATCCTATCAGAGCTCGCAAGACATCGCAACATTTGTCCATTCAATCTCTTATCTGGCTTCACAGTAACGAATGTAGTAACGGTAGTACTGTTGAAGTGTAGTAGGTTAATACTACCGCCGCTACTACCACTGCTGCTGCTGCTGCTACTACTACTAGCGCTTGACGATGGTGGGCTGCTTACGTGTGGTGGAAAAGGCAACTGTTTTGGTTATGGCAATGATAGTGGTGGTGATGATGATGATGATGACGGTGGTGGTGATGATGATGAATGTCAATAGGAAAAAAATTACTCGAAAATGTACTTTTTGAGCGTCAGAATGAAACATTTACTGAAAATGTTACCCGAAACATTTGACAACATAATCAAATGAAAGAACCAACCAATCATTTGCATGCTGCTGTGAAAATCAATCAACCATCTAATCAATCAACTAATCAACCTACCAGCCAGCTATCAAACCAACCAACCAACCATCCAACCAACCAACCAACCAACCAGCCAACCAACCAACCAACCAACCAACCAACCAGCCAACCATCCAACCGGCATTGTATGTGATTCTTCGGCTGACGGCTCGACGCTCTTTCCCGCCAATTCTATCTGAACGTGTGGTGGCTGTCTACTCGATACCACACTCGCCACACAGCTGCAGAATAATAATAATAATAATTATAAAAATAATAATAACAATAATAATAATATATTAATAATAATATCATAATATAATAATAATATTAATACTAATAATATAATAATAATAATATAATTATAATAATAATAATATCATAATATGTAAATAATTTTAATAATAATAAAAATAATAATATAATAATAATATCATAATAATAACAATAATAATAATAATATCATATTTTAATAATAATAATAATATAATAATAATAATAATAATAATGATAATATTAATAATAATAATAATAACAATGGGGACACTCAATCAAATAACATCTATAATGGCAATAATATATTGAAATTAATTCAAAATAATGGCGATGTATTGAAATGGAAATTATAATAATAATAATTATAATAATAATAATAATGATAATAATAATGATAATAATAATAATGATGATGATGATGATGATGATGATGATGATGATGATGATGAAATTATTGAAATCGGCAGTCTACTTCGCTCATCCTCTTGTACAGGTGAGTGAGTACAAATAAAGAATGTTAGTTTAAGAAAGAAAGGTTCATACAATACTCCCATCACAATATATTGAATATGATGATGACAATGATGATGATAATAATAATAATAATAATAATAATAATAATAATAATAATAATAATAATAATGATAATAATAATAATAATTGGTATCGTCATAATCGGTAATATTCGAACCGGATTCCTTGAAATTTATTCTCGGTGAGTTCGATAACCGATCCCGACTCGAGGGGTCGCTGCTCGATCAGGATGTCCGTGGAGTTGAAGTGTACGAAGAATATTCTAAGACTCGTTAGAGGCACTGATAATGATGGTGATGATAGTGGTGGTGATGATGATGACGGTGATGATGATGACGATGATGATGGCGATGATGATGATGATGGTGACGATGGTTATGTTGGTGGAGATGATGATGATGATAATGATGGTTATGATGGTGCTGATGATGACAATGTTGATAGTGATGATGATTGTGATTGAAAAATGTGTGTGTAAGTGTGTGTAAATGTACGTGTGAGTGTATGTGTGTGTATGTGTGCGTATGTACATGTGTGTGTGTGTGTGTGTGTGCGTGTGTGTGTACCTACCAAGGACTTTGAGATTAAGAGTTGCCGACGAGGGTGATGATGATGATAACTTTTGACAAGTCAATATTCCACTGTCCTCACCTAAAATGCCTGTTTGCAGTAAGAGAGAGAGTGAGTGAGTGAGAGAGAGGGTAAAAAAATGAATGAATAAATGAATGAATGAATGAATGAATTATTAATGGCGTGATTGAATGATTGAATGAGTGAGTGACTATTTGAAAATGAAACAAAATAAAGCCGATAAAATCAAACTCAACCTTATCGAAAACCATAGCTTTTCACAAACTATATTATGAAAAATATTATTATTATGACTACTATAATTATAGTTATAATTATAATTAAAAATTATAATTATTATGAGGGGGACAGACCATGATAAAATAGGTCAACGGAGTCTGTGGTGGTCCCCCTGCTGACGTGATATCTCGCCAGATGGCTGAAGGGTGTTTTTAAGTTCTCCAAATCCGTGATTGTTAGCGTCTGGTTGCCTGTTGTTGTTGATGTTGTTTGTTGAGCAAACAAACAGACAGACAGACAGGCAAACAAACAAACAACAAAATCAAAACAGTCCATTGCGAAAATTTAGAAAAAAACCACGAAAAACATCAATGTTCGCCAGATCTGGCGAACCATGTTCATCTTTTAACGCGCCAACATCAATTCATCATCATCAGTCAGCCTCAATATTAAGCCGCCAGCCAAGGAGCAACAAATTGAAAAAATATTGAAATAATATTATTAAATAATAATAATAATTATTATTATTATTAATATTATTATTATCTAATTTTTGTTTGTTGTTCGTTCAATAAATTATTTTGATGCAGTGAAACCTTTTTCTCTATAGCAATATTTTAAAAATGAGCCATTTTAAACTTTTTTAGCGGTTATTTTTCCTAATTCTAGGCATAGAACCATTAAGATTTCAAAGTTTATATATTAAAAATTGACAAAGAATTGTAGAAAAAATATTTTAAAGATGGGTTTTTTTCTGAGAGGTCAGGGCCAAGGAGGTTATTGAAGAATTGATTTGAGAATCTATTGAAGATTGAAGGGGTAGTTAAAGGGTAGTTGCGTATAAATTCAAAGCTTACCTCATAAAAGTCAAGAAAAAATAAAAATCATTGTCAAATAATAATTTGAATGGTAATTTTTATCTACTTATCTTTTCATATCAGACCTTTTTTCTATTACTACTACAACTACTACTACTACAACTACTGCTACTGCTGCTGCTTCTACTACTACAACTACTACTGCTACTACTACTACTACTAGTACTACCACTGGTACTATAGATACTACTTGTACTGCTACTACATCTTCTATAACTACCATTGTTTCTTCTACTAGAGCTGCAGCTACTACTACTACTACTACTAAATAATAACAATGATGATAATAATAATAACGGTTTTATAATAAACAACAAAAATAATAATAACAATCTATAAAATTTTGGAGGGCACAATTTGTTCATTATCGTTACTCTGATCAATAATTAATGACAGTCGCTATCAAAAAGTTTGAACCAGATATTTTGACGTCATCATCATCATCGTCGTCATCGTAATTACAGTTACCATCGATCTGGATGAAGTTTGAATGAGGATGTATTCTCTGGTGATGATGGTGACGATGACGATGATGATGATGGTGACGATGATGAAGAAGATAATGGAAAAATCCAATAAACAATGTAATTGAATTAATTTCTAGGATTGGTTTTCTAGCTGTTAGCTGCATTTATGAATTTGTGTTTGTGTGTGTGTATTTGTGTGTGTGTGTGTGTGCGTGCGTGTGTGTGTGTGTGTGTGTGTGTGTGTGTGTGGCTTTCTAGCTGTAAGCTGCCTTTTATGAATTTGTGTTTGTGTGTGTGTGTTTGTGTGGCGCGCGTGTGTGTGTGGTGATGATAGATTAATAATTAAATAAATAAATGAATAGATACAAATTAATTGGATTAACCAATAAGCGAGCTTCAAACTTTATAGATGGAGGGATGGGTAGTCATTCTGATAAAGAAGTAAACGAAAGAACGAACAAACGAATGAACGAGCGAACGAACAAACAAATGAACGAGCGAACGAACAAATAAATGAACGACCGAACGAACGAATGAACGAACGAATGAATGAATGAACGAACGAATGAATGAATGAACGAACGAATGAATGAATGAACGAACGAACGAATGAATGAACGAACGAATGAATAAATGAACGAACGAATGAATGAATGAACGAACGAATGAATGAACGAACGAACGAATGAATGAATGATTGAATGAAAAATTTACTGCAGAATTGAAATTTTGTCAAAAGAAAAATAGCAAGATGATACATATATAAAAGGAGACAAAGAAAGAAAGAGAGGAGAGAAAGAGAGAGAGAAAAAGAGAGAAAGTGAAAGAAAGAACTAAAAAGAGAACAAATGAAGAAAGGAAGAAAAAAAGAGGCAGAGAGAGAAAGAGTGAGAGAGAAAACGAGGGAAAAGAAAAAAAATTGGAAATACGTTTCGACAAACCTATAACCAGATAGGAGGGATGCATTCAAATCTCAAATGACGTCACACAAAAATGCAGTCATCAATCACAACAACACAGGAACACATGTAGTCTCTTTTTCTCTCTCTCCCTCTCTCTCTCTATTATTCTTATTCTTTCTTTAACTGTCTCCCTCTCTCTTTTGAAAAGTTCACTATTATATATCTGTGTTCTCTAATTTGTATTTTTAAAAAAAAGTTAAATCGAAATTAAGGAAAATGTGATTGCGAAAGACTTCATTTTATAATAAAAATATAACTAATAACAAACAATAATAATAATAATAATAAACAATAATAATAATATATAATAATAATAATAAATATTTATAATAAATAATTATAATAAATAAGAAAATATAATAATATTATCAACGGGGGCAAATGAATAGCGGTAATACAGCAGCCATTCAGGAAGTAACAATGAAACGTATTTATATTAATACATTCCAGATTTTTGAAGCACACAAACATGCATACACGTTCTCTCTCTTTCACTCTCTCTCTCTCCCTCCTTCTCTTTATCTCTCTTCTCTTTTTTCTCTCCTCTCCCTTTCTCTCCTTCTCTCCCTTTCTCTTTTCTTACTTTTCAATCGCAATCGGCTTTTCTTTTTCCAGCTATCAGATTCTATCTATTTGTCTTGTTTCTCTCTCTCTCTCTCTCTCTCTCTCTCTCTCTTCAACTCTCTCCATTTTCTCTTTCTTCTTCCTTTTTATACCTTCCCGATCTTTCTTTCCATCCACCTACCTATGCACTCTAATGAATGAAAGAAAGATTGAATGTTAATCTATTTCACGCCATTAATTTCTCTTTGTCTGCTCTTTTATCGGATTTGCATTTTCTAAGGTGTTGTTCTACGTATGTTTGTATGTTTGTCTGGATTTTTGTCTGTTTGTGTGTGTTTGTCTGTATTTTGTCTGTTCTACGTATGTTTGTATGTTTATCTGGATTTTTGTCTGTGTGTGTGTGTGTTTGTCTGTTGTCTGTCTGTGTGTCTGCCTGGCTATCTGATTGGTTTGTTTTTGTCTTACTGGATATTTTGTTGCTTGTCTGCCAGTGTTGACGATGTTGTTGATGGTAATGTCGCTTTGTTTAGTTTGATTTAAATTCTTTAATTTCTCGCGAAAAAGAAAGAAATTTCTATTCTTCCAAACAATGCTAACAAATTTTAATGTAAAAAATTTTTTAAATAGAAAATAGAATTGCAGATTATTTTTGTGTGTGCGTGTTGTACGTGTATGTATGTGCATGTCTGTGTGTGAGAGTGTGTTTAGGTACGTGTATGTCGGTGTGTGTATGTATAAGTATGTGTATGTACGTGTATGTCTGTGTGTGTGTGTACGTGTATGTCTGTGTGTGTGAGCGTGCGTATGTACGTGTATATGTAATGTCAGTGTTTGTATGTGTGTTTGTGTGTGTTTGTGTGTGTGTGTGTATGTGTGTGTATGTA
>NW_008704785.1:1181073-1181943 GCF_000326865.2 Helobdella robusta
ATACAAACTCTGAATGCAGCGCTTGTCTGTTGAACATCGATTTTGTCAGAGTTCGTGTTTTGTGTGTTGATCGATGTTGTAGCTTGCTTTGAGCGGCGATTAAAAGTTGAGTTTATGATTGCTGAGCAACCAAGCACCTCAATTTTCAATCCATTTATGTGTTCGCTTAACTCTTTTGCAGTGCATTGTTGGTCCAATCGACCAACGTAAAAAACTTTTCTTTTTGGCGAAGGTTTCATCACTTTCAAATTTGTTTGTTTATCAGTTTGGGTGCCTATAACTGTTTTCATATTTGCTATGTTAGTGTTGTGTGTTTTTTTCTTTGTTTTCAACATGTTGATGTTCGCCACGTGTTGAACATTCGCCACGTGTTGAACATTCGCCACGTGTTGAACATTCGCCACGTGTTGAACATTTGAGCTCTTTAATTTTACGTTTTACAATCTCTGACCAGTCAGATTGCTTGCTCGATTCGGTCTTGCAATCGGATTGCTGCTTTCTTTCTACTTTTGGGCTATTGTTAATAGCCGCATCATTTACTATTTCTCGGAAGATGTTTCTTTCTTCAATAAATAGTTCTTCTAATTTTTTTAACTTTTCGTCAAAAATTGACTCAAATTTAGCTTTTTTTGAGCTTGGAATTTTAAAAAGGTTGAGAGCAGCATACTGAGGCAATTTGCTTTCAATTTTGTTGCTCAGAATTGTTTTTATTGTTAGTATTAAATCACTAACCTTGTCCTTTTTAGAGTTTCCAGAACTGTTTGGTTTTATTTTATCATCTTTTTCTAGATTTAACGCATCTAGATCGCTGGTAAGTATTTTTTTTGCTATTCTAATATCTTCACAATTGTAGAAATCCATTATTTCGTA
>NW_008704785.1:1186448-1187358 GCF_000326865.2 Helobdella robusta
TGCAAAACGAGTGGAACGTTAAATTGATTGATGATTGGAGGAATGGAATGAATGAATGAACGAACTAATGAATAAATGAATGAATAAATGAACGAATGAATGAATGAATTAATGGATTGATAGATAGATACAAAGATATGGATAGTCGTTAAGCAAGATACAGAGAACGGAAGAACCGAATAGATGAATTGATGGAAAAAGAAAGATGAATGAATGTACGAATGAATGAATAAATGAATGAACGAACGAACAAACGAATGAACGAATGAATGAATGAATGAATGAATGAATGAATGAATAAAAAAACGAATAAACTGTAATTTCTGCAGCTCTTTTACTCAACATCACATACTTTTCAAAAAAATTTCCCGCCACAAAGTGCCCCTACCTACAACTACTACCATCTCCATCAGACGGAATTATTTAAAAAAAAAAATTCTTCGAGCAATTGCATTTCTAAGAAACAATGATGAATTATTCACGGAGAAAAAAATAAATTCTCATAAATAATAATAATAATAATAAGATAAGGAAAAAGAAGAAGAAGAAGAAGAAGAAGAAGAAGAAGAAGAAGAAGACGACGACGATGATGATAATGAGGATAATAATAATAATGATGATGCTGATGATGATAATAATAATGATGATAATGATGATGATGATGATGATGATGGTGGTGGTGATAGTGATGATGGCAAGCAAAGAGGACGACGATGACGAAACCGTCCGCAGAAGCATAACAAAACGAGTAAACACTCGGAGAGTTGGGCCCATTTAAACGATGAAATCAATGATTCCGTCGTCTGTGTGCGTGCGTGTGTGTGCGCGCGCGCGTGTGTGTGTGTGTGTGTAAGTGTGTGTGTGTAAGTGTGTGTGTGTGAGTTTGAGTGTGGTTGTTTATGTGCTTAAT
>NW_008704785.1:1190369-1215677 GCF_000326865.2 Helobdella robusta
ATTCATTCGTTACTCATTTTTTCATTCATTTTATCAATCACTCAGCCATTCTTTCAATCGCTCATTCATTCATTCATTCATTCATTCATTCAATCAATCACTCATTCATTCACTCAAGCATCTGTTTGCTAATGAAATGGAGGTGGGAATCTGATAAAACTGAAGCAGTAGATTGAGAACATAATGTACAAAGAGAAAGAGAGAGAGAGAAAGAGAGAGAGAGAGAGAGAGAGAGAGAGAGAGAAAGAAAGAGAAAGAGAGAGGAAGAAAAGAGGTGTTAAATGAAAAAAGAGTGAAAGATAGAACACAAACAATACAAAACAATGTCCGTATGTTCAAAGAATAAAAAAAAATAGCAGAAAATCATTAAAGTAAACAGCAGAGGACGCGAAACGTTCTGATGGAAGCGAAACATTTAAAATTAAAATTGGAATTTCTAAAATATACAAATCCGTGTATGTGTGTGTGTGTTTGTATGTACGTATGTACGTTTGTATATGCGTGTGGGTGTGTGTGTGTGTGTGGGTGCGTGCGCGTGCGCGTGTGTGTGTGTGTGTGTGTGTGTAGCTGGTCTTAAAAAGTCAGCAAAGACATAAATATAACCATAATAAAACAGTGATAAAATTTTGTGTTAACTCAATAAACGAACATAAAAGAGCAGCCATAACAACCACAACAACCACAAACAGCAGCAGGAGCAGCAACAGCAGTGGCCACAGCAACAACAACTAACTGTCGGCATCAACAAAAATTTGCCCAGACATAAATAACGAGATACTGTGTAAATCTGAAATGATATAAAGTCTAATAAATCTAGACAAACATACACAGACACACACAGACACATACACACAAAAACACACACACGCACAAAAAATACACACACATAAACACACACGCAGACAGACAAACCAGGCAAACACACAAATATATACACCCTCAAAAACCTTTAAAAACATAATAAAGATCCGTTTTGTGTATGTATGTTTTGCATGTAAGAGTGTACGTGTGTATATTTGTATGTGTGTGTATGTAGGTATGTATGTTTGGATGTATGTGTGTATGTTTGTATGTATGTTTGGATGTATGTGTGTATGTTTGTATGTAAGTTTGTATGTGTTATTTGTTTGCAAAAGAAAAGTTTTGCACATTATCGTCCATCATTTATATTTTTTAGTATATATTTTTCATTTTTTTTTTACATCGTAAACATAATTTATTATCCATGCTGGTTGATTGATTGAGCATGTCAAGTCGCACTGTATGCTAGTCTTCAGTGCAAATTCCTACAAACACACACAACACACACACACGCACACACACACACACACATACATACTCACACACACATACATACAGACACACATACACACAACACACATATATACACACATGTCAATGGTATTGATGTTACTATTGAATGTAATTATTGAACAAGAGGTCCAACTGTTCTGGGATTGGAATACCACAGAGTCAACAAACAGCAACAACAACAACAATCTTAACAACAACAATATCAACAACAACAACAACAACAACAACAATATAAATAACATCAACAGCAATAACAATAATAATAACAACAACATCAATGTCATTGGCATGGAAAAACCCATATATTTTCTTAATCTTGGAATGAAATCAGGGTTATGAACAATGGAAATCCCATCAATAATAATAATAACAACAATAAAATCAAAAATAATAATAATAATACAATCAATAAAATAATAACATTGCATTTATAATAATTATGGCTGAAGTGATAATATCACAAACACATTTGTTAGAAACAAGAGTACATTATATACTCTACTACTTAAACATATACATACACACACGCACACACACGCACACACACACGTACACAAACAAACTCACAAACAAACATACCAATATATTTTTCTAGCGCGATTTTTTTTTCAATTTTGAAAACAAAACGCCAAAGATAAAGAATTGCAGATCTTATAACAGAACCAAAAAATTTTTTAATAATCTTTGCTGGACGTATATCATATCATATCATAACTTAAACAACAACAACAACAACCAATACATAAACATAGAAAACATAGACAACAAAACATGGACAACAAATCGATACAACATCGTTCAGAATGTTTATGCTACCCTTAACTTCAATCTATGCATCCATCTACCAATCACTTTTTATTCTTTGTTTTCTTTTATTGAGTTTCTTTGATTATTAACACACACACACACTCACGCGCGCGCGCGCATACATACAGACACAAACACAGACAAACTTACTCTTAGACAGACAGAAAGACAAACAAACAAGGACTTACAACTGAATATTTACACAAACACAGACAGTCTAGCAAACAGACAAGCAGGCGGATAAGAAAGAACACACCTATAAACACCTTTAACATAAACAAACAAACACACAAACATACACTCAAACAAACATACACACAAACATTCACACATACAGACACGCAAACAAACATAAATACGACGAACATACACACAAACATTCACACATACAGACACAAAAACAGACACTCAAACAAACATACATACATACAAACATACACCCAAACATTCACACATACATATATACATACAGACACACAAACAAACATACATACAAACATACACACATAGAGACACACAAACAAACACACATACAGACACAAACAAATTAGCTTCATTAGACATCATGCTTAACGTACCCCTGCTATAGTATTTGCATCATAATTTTATATTCAGCATAATAAAAGTGAAGAAATTAATATACATAATAAAAATAATTATAGAATAATAAAAATAATAATAATAATAATGAGAAAAAGAAGAATACGATTCTCTATATCTCTATTTATCGATAATTCTCTCTCTTATTTTTATTCTTTTTTGATTATTTTCTCACCCACTCTTTCTTTTTCTCTCTTCTTTCTCTCTCTCTCTCTCTCTTTCTCTCTCTTTAAGAAAAGCAAGTCAGTGTAATCCAATTTTCTCTAAAAATCCTATCCTATCTTTCTTCATCACTTTCACTCTTTTTTGTTTTGTCTCTATTTTTGATATTTTTCTTCTTTTCTTTTTCTCTCTCGTTCTCTCTCTCTTTCTCTTTCTTTTTATTATTTCTTCTTTTTTTTATCACTCATTCCTTCAGGGCGTACAAAACAACAAAAAATATTGATTGCTATAAATTTTAAACTACTGCGTTGTCATGAGAGAAAGAGAGAGAGAGAAAGAGACAAAGAGAGAGAGAGAGAGAGAGACAAAGAGAGAGAGACAAAGGAAGAAAGTAGAGAAATGAAAGAAGAACAATTGAAAAAGAGAGACATGGAGAGAGAAAGAGATTAAGAAAGACAGAAAAAAATGAGTAAACAAACGTAATGTTGAATAGCAGGGAAAGAAGGAACAAAAATTGAAATAGTGAAAAAGACACAGAGGAAAATAAAAATTTAAAAAGAGAGAGAAGGAGGAAGAAAGAGAGAAAGTGAAAGAGAGAAAGTGAAAGAAAGAAAAATAAAAAGAAAGAGAGAGAGAGGGAAAAGAAAGAAGAGAGGAGAAAGAACGAACGACGGCTGTATAAAAGAAAATGAATAACATCATTTTGCACCACCAACCCGAACTGAATCTCCATGGAAGAAATAGAAATAGTATAAAATTATTCATTTATTTATTTGTTTGTATGTATGTGTGTATCAGTGTATTTCCACGTACACACACACACACATACACGCACACACACGCACATACATACACTACACGTAGATAAAAAGTAGAGTAAGATGATGACAGCTCAGTTTATCGAGTCTAGAGATTTTGTTGAAAAATTTTTAAGAATGTTCATTTCAAAAGCTCTATACAAATGCTCATATTAATAATAATAAAACATGCAAACACACACACACACATACCCACAAACACACACACAAAAACACACACACACGTACATATACACCCATATACATACATACAAACAAACAAACATCTAGTTATATCAAGAAAATTACAAACTTGTCAATGTGAGACAAAAAATCCTTCGAGAGGCAAAACAGATGCAATACCAATTTGACAATAAGCTGCACAGACCACACACACACACACACAAACACACACACACACACATACATTTCAGTTAGCATCCATCCGACAATTGATTGTAAAGTTAAGTTAGGTTTTTTTTTCAGATGAAACTATTTGAAAGTGAAACAAATAGAAAATTTGAAAGTTCTGAATTTTTAAAGTTTTATGTTTTTATTCCTCTACGGTTGAAGTTGAACCAGTCAACCCACCAACCATAATAACTCTTAATTTCAAATTTCTCTTGTAAAAACTAAATTATCAAGTATGTATGTGTGTGTGTGCGTGTGTGTGTGTGTGCGTGTGTGTGTGATGTTTATTGAACAAAAAAATTATAATTTTGCTCTATTCTATCTCGGCACGCGATTCATAATAATAATAATAATAATAATAATAATAATAATAATAATAACAATAATAATAACAAAAACAACAATAAAAATAATAATAACAACAACAACAATAATAATAATAATAACAATAATACTAATAACAATAATAATAATAATGATAATAATAATAATTTTTTTTTTTATTCCAATTTATTTTGTCAAAACAGGTAATCAAAAAAGAAAAACTTGTGTAGACTACCTTAACTAAATGGTGCAATTAAATTATATCATTTTAGTAACATAAAACGGACAGAAATGTTCAAACACAAATAACAATAAATTGATAATATAATTCAGAACAGTTTTAATTTAAAACGAAAATCGAATAAAATTAGAGTTACCTATTATCGCATCAAAAATAAAGTTAACAATTTAATATTTTAGATTTCACAACGTGTTTAAAGTTGACAATTGACATCGATTTATACGCGTTAATAGCTAGTTCATTCCACAATTTGGCACCTCTAACCATCCAATGACGATCATTTGTGACCGTTCTACTTTTTGGTATTTTTAATAAGCCGTGTTGCCTAGTCGCAGAACTTGTAAACTGAAAAGAGTAGAGAAACTGATAATTGTCATAGTTGATTACTTTGAACAAAAAAATTAAAGTTATATATTTATTAATTTCTTCTATTGTAAGAATTTTATTTTTAGCAAATACATAACTGGTGTGATCATATTTACTTAGGCCGAAACATATGCGCACGAAATACTTCTGTGCAATAAACACCTTATTAATCCAAAACTTAAATGTTGAGCCCCAAAATATGTTGCCGTAAATAAGGTATGGGTAAAAAAAAGAATAATACAGCATAAGTTTAGTACCACAATCCAACTTGTCACGGGCCTTATAAACAATGCCTATCACTTTATATAATTTATTTAATAGAAATAATATGTGATGATTCCAATTCAAATCACTTTGAATTGTGATTCCTAAGAATTTAGTTGAATAAACGCGCGGTAATGTGGTGTCGCCAATTTTTATGGAATAGTTGTCAAAAAGTTTATTGTTAGTCCTAATTTTAGGACCAAAGATTATATAACATGATTTATGTAAGTTCAATACCATATTATTTAATTTGAAGTATTTATTATATTTTTTAAGTTCTTCGTTCATTGAATTAAATAAAACTACTGGATCCTTATCAGTCAAAAATACATTGGTGTCATCCGCAAAAAGAATTGAAGTGCAATGATGGGACACCTCAAAAATGTCGTTGACAAATAAAATAAACAACAACGGCCCCAGTATCGATCTTTGGGGCACACCTGGCTGAATGGTCCATGGAGCTGACTCAATACCATCAATCGACACAAGCTGCGTACGATCACATAAATATGACGTTAGCCATCTAGAAGCAACATCTCGAAATCCGTAATTTTTCAACTTTGATAGCAAAATTTTATGATTTATAACGTCGAACGCCTTTTTCAAATCAATGAAAATACCCAATGTAAAAGATTTGGATTCAAAGCCGTTAAGTAACGACCGGTACAACTCTGCAACTGCTCGCTCAGATGACAATTTAGGAATAAAGCCAAACTGATTTTTGTTAATAATATTAAATTTAATTAAAAATTTCCACATTCGGTTAAACATTAATTTTTCAAAAATTTTGGAAAAAACAGGTAAAATTGAGATGGGTCTATAATTTTCAAATTGGTTAGGGTCACCGCTTTTGAAGATAGGCAAAACTTTGGCTGACTTCAATTTATTCGGAAATTTTCCGATTTTTATAGATTTATTAAATAATTCTGAAAGTGGAGATGCAATATAGTGGATAGTGTTTTTTATTATTTTTGTGGAGAGAGAGTTTAAGTCATAATTTCATCTGGAGTTGAGTCATACATCTGGAATGCAGGATAGCAAGCATTGCTTGGTGATACATAATCAGCGTTTGTAGAGCCATCAATTAATCTTTGCCCCATTTCAACAAAAAATTTATCGATGCTGTAACAGTTTCTATTTTTTCCGTCAAATCAAATTTCCCTTGAAGGAGATGAGATTTTTTAGTACATGGTTTGACAATATTATTGATTGTATTCTATTTTTCTTTAATGGTTTTACAACTTTGGAACTTATTTTCAAAAAATTGTTTTTCTTGTGTTCTTTTAATTTTTGTAAAATGATTTCTATACATAGTATATGTCTTTTTATTATCAGCCGTTGGATTTAATAAATATTTTTTATATAGAGTGTTTTTATGGATGGAACAGTTATATAATTTTATATTCATCCATGGCTTCCTAAAGCGGTCCCTACGACTTATCATGGGACAAGCGACGTCTATACAGTTCATATAAATTCTAAAAAAATTATCATAATCAATATTCAAATCGATAGAGTCTTGGAGTTCAGGCCACTTTATGCCAGACAGCATACTATTGGCCTCTTGGATATTCTTTTCATCAGTTAATCTGGTATGGATTAAGGGACGTTTACTACATTTATTATTACATTTATTATTTTTATGCGGAATGCATACAAAAATAGGCATATGATCAGTGATATCCTCACAAATTATACCTTTTATCAAACTACAGTTGTCATTAGTTAAGATACTGTCAATGACAGTAGAGCTTGAATCAGTAATTCTTGTAGGTTGGTTGATTAAAAAAAACAATCCAAGATCAGCCATACTATTGATAAAGTTTCGTGAATAAGCATTGTTAACTGCCAGATTTATATTAAAATCCCCCAAGATATATAGTTTGGATTTGCACGCAGGCTTTAATGTGTTGAATAAAAAGTCAGAAAGCGACAAAATAAATTCATTTATGTTGGCATCAGGTGGTTTGTAAACGCATAAGAAGTAATGCTTGTTACCATTTATATTGGTTGTAATGCCCGACCATTCAAAAAAATCAGACGAGTATAAAATGCTATTGTGTAAGTTAGAATAAATAATAGTTCTGTTTATTAAAAACCCTGTACCACCACCTTTCTTATTTGTTCTGTTGTGGCATACAAATATATACTCTGGAAATTGAATGTGCGTACTATTATTAATTTCATTGTTTGTAAACCACGTTTCACTCAAGGCTATAATTGCTGGTAGGATACGCATGCCATATATGAATAAAGATATATCATTTAAATGCGCGGCAAAACTGCGACAGTTTAAATGTATAACAATCACATAATGAATATCAGATTTATGACAAATTAAGTTATTAAATTCAATAGTTGAATAATAATTTGATAAGGAATTTAGAAATCTAAAATCATAATTTAAATCCACGTCAATGTCATAAAAAATTATTCAGAATCTTATCATTAACATCATCGTCGTCATTATTTTGTACACCAAACTCAATATCTTCCTGACCATATATATCAATTTCATCATTAATATTATCATCAATATTATTCACGACAATTTCACTCATATCAACCCCACTACGAACATCCCTCACGACATCATCACTCATTTCAACCCCACTCCAAACGTCACCCATAACATCACCACTCATATCCACCACACTACAAACGTCACCCACCATCATTCTCCCCCCTGGTAATGATGCCGGAAAATATTAAATTGAAACCTCCACAAACACTCAGGGAACTCGTAAGTGTCGTGTTAAAGAAAAAATTAAGGAAAGAGAGAAAGAAAGAGAAAGAGAGAGAAAAAGAGAGATAAAGATAGAGAGAGAGAGATAGAAAGGAGAGGAAAAGAGAGAGAGAGAGAGAGAGAGAGAAACAAAGACAGAGAAAAGATAGAGAAAGAGAGAGAGGAGAAGTGGCAAAAAGACAAAATGGAAGGGAGAGGAAACAATGAAATTAGAGAGAGAATGGAAAAAAAATAAAGAGAAAGAGAGAAAGAGAGAGAGAGAGAGAAGAAGAAAAGAGAAAAGTATGCTTTTAGTATTATGTCAACTCAAAAATAAAAATGAACTTGATGCAACGGAATGAATGAACGGATGGATGGATGAATGAATGATTGAATGAAAGAATGAATGAATGAATGTATAGATGAAAGAATGAATGAATGGATGAATGACATCAACAGATGTATTCAGTATTAAAATTTAAATCTGGATTTTTCTGATCTTAAAATGGTTTTGAGAGTTCGAGAGGCTAAAAGCAACAACAGCAACAACAACAACAGCAACAACAACAACAACAACAACAACAAATTTATCATCATTTAGAATCACATTCAGCAATACATTGTTTAACATGAACAAATTTTCATATATAAGTGAGTGTGTGTGTACGTGTATGTCTGTCTGTGTGTGTGTGTGTGTGTACGTGTATATATATCTGTGTGTGTACGTATTACTGTGTGTGTGTGTGTTTGTTTATGTGTGCGCGTGCCAATGAAAACAAAACAAAGACAACAAACAAAATAAAAACAAAGAAAAACAATCCATACAAAAAAAAACTTTTCCACTACGTTTGAGCTGTGGTGTGAAATATTTAAATAGGAAAGAAATCATTTAAAAAACCATTCCCGCCACATAAACGTCTTTCCCGCCAAGAAGACCCTGAAAGTTCAAAGGTCATTTTATTCAATAAGAAATCTCATATATTCTTTCAATGGACAGGTTAAACGATACTGGACAGTATTAAACAGTAATGAAACCCTATTAAATAATAATGAATAAGATTTTTTTTCTTAAATAAATACTTGACAATTTAAAAAAAAGGCTTCAAACAACATGCCGAAATAAGAAAAAGTCACCACTATTATCATTATTTTACGCATACTTCTTATATTCCTCTCTCTCTCTCTCACTTTCTCACTCACTTTCTCTCTCTTTCTCTCTCTCTCTCTTTCTCTTTATTTTTTGTCATTCTGTCCTTCATATCATCTCTATGTAGACGATATTAAAAGCAGCAGTAAAAACAATAACAACAAGAACAACAACACTAACAACAACAACAAAAACCACAACAAAAAAACAACAACAACAAAAACATCATCAACAACAACAACAACAAAAACATCAACAACAATAACAACAACAACAACAATAATAATTTATTTTTTTTAAAAGTGATCAAAGGCAGCCAGGCGCGTTCATTATGCTAAGGAACCTGCTCTGAATTAATGTCGCACTGAAATTTATTATTGTCCATATTATTCTTTTATTATTATTATTATTATTATTATTATTATTACTTTTCTTCTACGAGAAGTAGTCGTAAAAATTGTAGTAGTAACAGCAGTAGCTGCAGCAGCAGCAGTAATGCACGAATGAACGAATGAATGAATGAACGAACGAACGAATGAATGAATGAATGAATGAAATGAATGAATGAAAGTACCACGGTGAATGGTAACCTGAAAATGCAAAATTGATAAATGAAAGGTTAGAGTGAGAGAGATGAGAGAGAGATAGGGAGAGAGAGAGAGAGAGAGAGAAAGAGAGAGAGAGAGAGAGAGAGAGAGAAAGAAAAGATCATTTCTTTATTTAGTTGTTGATGGCGATATTGTTGCTGAAGATGACGATGTTGTTGTTGATGATGATGATGATGTTGTTGTTGGTGTTGTTGTCGTTGTTAATGACGAAGATGATGTTGTTGATACTGCTATTGATTTTGTTGTTGTTGTTGATGATGATGATGATGTTGTTGTTGTGTTAGCGATGGAATGTTGTTTGAAAAAATTTATAGTTGAGGCATATTTTCACGTTTTTGCCGCTTTTTCATAGATGGCTGATTTCTGGATGTAGGTTGTTGTTTATGTTGTTTATGTTGTAGTTGTTGTTTGTGTTTATCATCATCATCATCACCATCTTTATCTTCTCCATCTTCTTCATCATCATCGTCATTACATCGTCATCATCATCGTCCTCATCATCTTCATCGTCGTCGTCTTCATCATAATTTTACGGCGGCCCTTTTTATTCATTATCTCACGTTATGCATTTTTATTTCTCACCAGGGAACTTTTCATATAAATATGTGTGTTTGTGTGTTCGTGTGTTTGTGTGAGTGTGTGTTTGTGTGAGTGTGTGTTTGTGTGAGTGTGTGTTCATGTTTGTGTGTGTTTGTGTAATTTATGACCTTGCCTATATATATATATATATATCCATATATATATATATACATATATATATACATATACATATATATATATATATTAATTTACTCAAAGTTTTTACATGTTCGTCTCTATGAATTATTCATATCTGTAAAAATCACAATACATCTACATAAACATAGAAAGAAAGAAAGATTTAAAAAAAAAGAAAAAAGTTAGAGAGAGAGAGAGAGAGAGGGAAAGAAAGAGAGAGAGAGAGAGAGAGAGAGAGAGAGAGAGAGAGAAGAGACATACAAAAAATGTGCTTACGTGTATTTAAGCGTATGTTAACCATTATATAAATATATATATATTCATACTTGTATTTTGTATTGATGTTAAAAAAATGAATAAACAACACAGAAATCGTACATAGAGCCAGTGCAGTCACAGCGCTCTGTCATAAGAAGAATGACGTAACGTCAGGCGTAAAAGTTTAATTTTGGCGCCAAATATAAAACCAAGTCACAAAAGAGCTATAAAGATATGAACGGATGAATAAATGAACGAGTGAATAAATGAATGAATGAATGAGTGAATGAATGAAAGAATGAACGAACGAACGAATGAATGAATAAATGAATGAATGAATGGAACGATAAAAGAATGATGGAATAAAACAAAACTGCAACGTGGTAAATCGGAAAGACTTGAAAATTAAAAAGCAAGCACAAAATTACAAAAAGTTATTTTTATATAACCGAAATACTTTGCATTGTAATTAATCCTGTGATCTTAATTTACAAGCCTCGTCCAACAAATGATCAGGCGTTGATACATAAAGTTATCGAAATGTTTTTCAATTTTTTTATTGTCACAAATATAGCCAACAAACTTTTTCCAAAATTATTTAATAAAATATTTAATAAAAAATGCATTTTTATCACTAAATAAAACAATGTCCACAAAGTTCACCTGGAATCTTTAAATTATTTGTTAACTGTATCAAAGTTGTTTATATTGCTTGCCATGTGATTTTATTCTTTGTTTATTTTATTCTATTAAATTGATTTATATTTTTCGATTTTATAATTATTTTTTTTTATTTAGAATATGCGGCTGAAAAAAAATTGAGACTGACAGATTCACCGCTTGAAGAATGTTTTTTCTCCAGCTTTGTAACTGCACGTTCATCCAATGTAGACGGATCTGAGTTCACAATGGAAAGAATAATTTTTTCAGATTTTGTTGGTGCACCTGGGGTCAGAGTTACCTCCGGATTTGAGGGAAGAGGTTCTATTAACTTTTTAGAAACAACATTCTTCATTTGAGTAGAAACTTTTTCATTCTGGTTTTTACGAAGATTCTTATCGGTTCTACGTGGAGTTCTGCTGTGGTTACGACGCGTTCTGCCAGACAAACTTCTTGCAAAAGCTTTTTTCTTTTTTAGGGTTTTCCGTATTACGCTCACAAGTACAACAAACACCAGAACTAGAAAAATAGAAGTAGAAGATGCTACCGCCAAGATCAAAGCTATTGTCGGAGAATCGGCGACAGATGCCCCGATTGTCGTAAAGAAAATCGCGACAGGATCAGTTGGAGCTCCGAGAACGGCAAAAGTGTTAACTTTACCGTTATTGTTGGTTAACATAACTTTACAGCAAAAATCATCTTGCATGTCACAGTCATCAAATATAAGGTTGGATCTGTAATGGCCTTTCTTGCAATCTTCCACTGAGGTGTTACCAGCTATGTTCAAACTACTGCTGCAATAACATTTGAAACCTGCTTGCATCACTGCTAAACTTTTTGACATTGAATTGCAGGCATCCCTACATTGCATGTACGACAATCCAGCCTTTTTGAAGAGAAGGTCACCTGACACTTTCAAGTAACATCCGTAAAATGAGTTTGTTACAGCTTGTTCATCAGTCCAACTACTGCAGCTGACAACGTGTGCGTCTCCATCTTTCGATTCAGTGCACCTTTGTTCACATCTTCCGTTCAAGACACCGCAACTAACTTCATAAACTTCCATCTCTGCTATTGCAGGATTTCCTGTCCCAATCTTTTCGTCTGACTGCAGCAAAACAACAAGTCTTGAACGATATGTAAAATCTTTACAGATAACAGTCATGGGATTTCCAGCTTGTATGGCTTCGTCAGGTCCATAGCCGCATGTTTCTGGAAGATTTTTTGCATCGTCTGATGGACCGAGTTTAATCACAAACTTATCTAGTTGACAGCAAACTATTTCATTTTCACATAGCCTCCCGTAAATTCTAATATATCCAATGGAATAAAGATTGTGGAAAACAACGCTTATTGTATTTTGATTGTTGTTATCATCCATAACGTAACCGTTATATATTCCGTTATTTGGGGTGTCTTTGTCGTCAGGGTGAAAAGTACTCATTAAAAAATCTACTTGATTTAGAGCCACGTTCTCCCTAAACACCTCGCACAAGTTCCACTTGTTTCTTACAGTGCCCAATGGGCAGACGCATTCAACGTACTTATTACCATTGACCGTGGACTCAATACATTTCATCTCGTCACCACAGTCACCATTGTTCCTTGTACAATCTCTTTCTCTGCACGAATCTCCCTTCCAGCCTTCACTACAACCTTCTGGACACCTTTCTTCTATTTCATAGTTTATGGTTTTGCAGTGAGAGAACGTTGATACTCCTCTCTGAAATTCGTAAAATAAACGCGTTGAAAATATGGCCGGCAGATCTCTACGAGATTCAAAATAATATTCACAAATTTCTGCTTCATTTTTGGAGCATAATTCAGCGCGGAAGCTTTCATCGGCTGAGCGAAAAAATTGTCCATAATTGACCTCCTGGAAACAGTCGCATTTTTTATGAAATATTGTCTTCCTAAAGAATGTCATGTTCATTTCCAAACAGAAATGTGCACACATTTCAAGGCTATCCAGATTGTCAAAATTTCGTGAATATATGGCGGTCTCTGACTTATCCGGATACACATGGCAATAATATATATCGTGTTCCTGACGTGGTTGAATTTTATAAACAGAATAAAACTCAACCCCACCGCATGAGAAGTTCTTACAAAACATGTTGCACCGCCAGGAAGCCACTGCCGAACTGACCCCTCTTACGCAGTGACATTCGCGGCCGTTCTTCAAGCCGATCATGTTACTAAATAAATTCGATCTTCTGCAATATATAAAACAATCTTCGACATTATAATGAATTTCGTAAAAAGTGGATCGAACCCATTGAAAGCAGCCGATGTAGTCATATTTTTGGCCATAAGCTTTTGTTAAAATTGAGTTTGTTTGCAACAAAATAAGGACAAAGTTGCAACGAAGTTTCATTTTTGAAATGTTTTTATTAATTATATAAATTAACATTTAAATACTTTTAAACTGAAAATGTTGATGTTTGTTGTTTATTCTAAAAGAATGACGTAACTGCGAAATAAAATTACTTTCAAATCTGCATTGACAAATGTATTCTATCTACGCGCGGCAATTTAAAGATCAATATTAATCGAAATGATATTATTTTCAAGAGATCACATAAGAACAATTTTGATAAACGTAATTGTAGTATGAATGTTTGGAAATATCCATAGATCATGGCAGAAAATCCTTCGAAGCATGAATAAAACTGTCATGTGATTTTTAATTTATAATATTTACTGTACATTTTACATATATATCATTTTTAGTGTACATTTTTATATTTATTTAAAAATCTTAAACTTGAAAATTATTCCGAAAAAATTGCCTAGTTTCAATTAATAGCATTTCAAATTAATTTCAAAAATATGCAATTTTAAAAACTATAATGTAGTAATATTATACTATTATAAAGGAAATTTTATTCATGCTCTGTTAACTGCCTGTTCACACTCTCCAAAATGTCATCTGGTGATTTGGCTCCACTCGTATCTAAACTCACAGAACTCATATCCGAGGTTTGGCTTACTCTTTTTTGATCCTTCCTTGTAAAAATGATGTGTCCAAGTATCCCAGCTAACATTAACAGAAAGGTGGTCGTGCTCACACTTGCTGCAATGATCAACTTTTCCTTGTAGGATTCATAATTATCCGTCTCTTCGCTAGTTGTGGCTGTGTGTTGTTCGTTGGAAGGGTTGATGATGACGATGGTTCCCAAAGTCTCCGTTGCATCAGTGTGGTTAATTTTGGTAATTATTGTAGTGCTGTGCGAAGTCTCCGTTGTATCAGTGGTGTTAATTTTGGTAGTTATTGTAGTACTGTGCGAAATACTTCTAATTTCTTTACAAAAGTTGTCAAACATGAAGCAGTCATCAAATATAAGGTTGGATTTGTAATACTTGGCCTTGCAATTGAACATTGAGGTGTTACCAGCTATGTTCAAACTACTGCTGCAATAACATTTGAAACCTGCTTGCATCACTGCTAAACTTTTTGACATTGAATTGCAGGCATCCCTACATTGCAAGTACGATAAACCAGCTTTCTTGAAGTGAAGGTCACCTGACACTTTCAAGTAACATCCGTAAAACGAGTTTGTTACAGTTTGTTCATCATTCCAAATACTGCATCTGACAAAGTGTATGTTTTCTTGTATGAAAAGATTGCACATTTGCTCACATCTTCCGTTCAAGACATCGCAACTAACTTCATAAACTTCCAACTCTGCTACACTGAAATCATCTCTGGAAAACTTTTCATCCGACTGCTGCAAAATGACATATCTTGAACGCAATTGAAAATCTTCACAGATAACAGTCATGGGGTTTCCTGCTTGTATGGCTTTCTCAGGTCCGTGGCCGCATATTTTAAGGAGATTTCGTACGTCAGTCCTGGTGTCTGTGTCAAACGTTTGACTGAGTCTGACAACAAACTTATCGAGTCCAGCGTAACTCAATATATTTGTACCAAGAGCTCCGTAAATTTTTACAATTCCAACAAAATAAAACCTTTCGAGATCGACGCTCATCCATGCAGATCTCGAATCATTAATGCGAGCTATGGAGATGCCCTTACAAACTCCGTCGTTCAAATATATTGTATCAATTAGTGGGTTGCCTTTCCATGCAGAACTTGCGTAGGGTTTTTTATTCAATGCCACGTTCTCCTGAAACAACTCGCACAAGTCCCACTTGTTTCTTACGGTGCCATATGGGCAGACACATTCAACGTACCTATAATCATTGACCGTGGACTCAATACATTTCATCTCGTTACCACAGTCACCATTGTTCCTCGTACAATCTCTTCCTCTGCATGAATCTCCCTTCCAGCCTTCACTACAACCTTCTAGACAGTTATCTTTTATTTCTCGAACTATGTTTTCTTTGCAGTGAGTGTAACTAGAGTAACCTCTTTGAAACTCGTACAGAAATCGAGTTGTAAATTTTATCGAATTTTGAAGGAAACGGATGGAGCAGATCTCGTTTCCATTATACGGACACATATCATATTCTATATTAGATGGAATCTGGACTTTCTTATCAAAATTTTGAAAACAGCCGCATTTGTCATGTCTGTATTCAAAAAATGACATGTTTCTTTCCAGGCAGATGTGCGCGCATGCTTCGAGAGTGCAAGAGCGCGGGGGATAGGCCACTGTTTCTTCTGCAAACTCCTCGTTCAAATAAAATATTTCGTCGTGGATTTTTCGCGGTTTGTCTTTATAAACTGAATATAAGTGCAGTCCACCACAAGCCTCATTGTTTGAGCACCTAGAGTTGCAGTGCGCCGAAGGCACTGCCGAGTCTACTCCGCCGACGCAGTTGCACTCGCTGCCTCGCAAAGCGATGAAATTCGTGTTTCGTCCCTTGCAGAACTGCACGCAATCATCAACCGTGCTAACTGTCCCACTACTATTATTAAAAATGAGCCTCTGAAAGCAGCCGATGTAGGCGCTTCTTATATTAAAATTATCAAAAGTCACAATAAATTTTTTTAAAGTAAGTACACAAATTAAAAATATCCAGCAGAAATTTTTATCCATTTGAAAATAAATTTTGAAAATTTCATAAATTTAAACCGTTTGCGATTTAAAATTTTATCCCTCTCGTTTGTTTATGTTGACGTTAGTTACGTTTCCAAACAACAAAGAAAATTATTGCAATTGAACCATAGACATTTTAAAATTATATTTTACTCATTTACAAGTATTCCACAATAATGTTAGTGACTTACAAATAACATGAATGTTTATAATTTGCAACGGAATATGATATTGAAAGTCTTGCATTTTGAATGTAAAAATGTTTCTCATATAATAGTAGCGGTAATGGTAGTAATAACAGCAGCAGCAGTGGCAGCAGCAGCAGTGGCAGCAGCAGTAGTAGTATGAATAGTAGTAGTAGCAGTAGTGGCATTAGTATTAATACTAGTAAAGCAAAAGTTTGATCGTTAAATCTATCGCATCTCACATTCGATTCAATTTTCTGCATGCTCTACACAACAATAACAACTCATTCTAAGCAAGGCATCTCTGTGTGTTTGTGTGTGTGCGCGCGTTACCATTATATCATTATATTGTTTTTGATGCCGAAATGAAGCCATTGTTATATGGTTGTTATATTTTTTGTGTTGACGTTGATGTATTTCAATTATGTATGACGTCATTTCCGTAAGAAACTTATAACAGTGCTAAATGTACATAAAAAGATAATGAATGTATAGAATTTTCCATGTTAGCTAAAATTTGACCAATTAGATTATATTTAGTACTACTATGACCAAATGTCTCTTACGGTTCTACATTTTTATTGGCTTACGGGTTGTATAGCGCGTTGATTATACGTTATTTACTGTTTAATCTATTCCCTTATATTTTCAAACATACATATTCGTTCGTTCGTTCGTTCATTCATTCATTCCGACATTCATTCCGACATTTATGACGATAGTTTTACACGTTCGTCGTAAAACTTACCCCGCGAAATAATTCGCCATCGTAAAAATATAACCAACATGGCAGTATTGAACATTAAAAACTGAGTGCGCGCACACACGCACGCACGTACAAACACACACACACACGCCGACATACGCACACACACATATTAAGCAGCTCATAAAGAGATATTAAATAAATAAACAAATAAATATATATAAACAAATGGGTCTCAAACAATTAACCGTTAGAGCATATGCTATAAATATTGCATCTTTTTCTCTTTCTCTCTCACTTTCTCTCTTTTTTTTTTTCTCTCTCTCTCTCTCTCAATATATATATATATATATATATATATATATATTGTTGAGTTTTATGTTTTATATTAAAACATTATGATATATAATATACATTTATTTTTCTTTGGACCAAATGTTCTTTGCTTTGAATGTAACTTCACTTTTCCTTTTCTGTTGATCCGGTGGATAATAAACAAGTCGAGAACGTTGCTTAGTTAATTTCTCTTCTTTTAATGTCTTTCAATAATATATCAATTAATTAAATGGTCTACGTAACAAGAAATTTAACAGGTTATGGGACCCAGATAACGTTTTTCTTAATTAATTGATTTGAAAAGAAAATTTAGAATAAAGAAATATCGGAAGATTCCTTTGTGTTTGTGAAGACTGAAGTGAAGAAAAAAACACGTGCTTCTTCATTCCCTGAAATTCGATATTTTGCTTCTAATTAAAAGGTCAAATTGAAAGACAAGGAAGAAATGAATTCAAAGCTTCAAATAAAGCAGTTAAGTTGCGCAGCCGATTGGCCCATTTGGAGACGTCGTGTTCGAGATTTCATGGACTACCATGAGGGCGCACTTGATGTGATTGATGGGAAGTTGTTGAAACCAGAATTACTAGAAAACCAAACAGAGCAACAGGCAAAAAATTTTAAAAATAAATCAGATCTGTTTAGAAAGGCAAACAGTTATGCCAAATCAGTAATTGCAAATGCAGTCACAGAAGATACATACCAAAAGATAATGGACAAAAACACAGCGTTTGAAGTTTGGAAGGAATTAAAAAGAAATTTTGAAGCGTCAACTATAGACCAACTGTTCCAAGTATGTAGCAATTTTTTCGATTTCAATTGGATAGCGGATGTAGATGTATCCGGCCATATTGCAAGATTGAAGACTTTATGGAACGAATTAAACAGTGGGCTTCAGGCATCGGGAGAAAATAAACTACCAGAGCTGCTATTAGTATGCAAAGCGATGCAGATTCTCCCAAATAGTTTCCAAAACTTCAAATCAAGTTGGCTAATGCTAGGTGAAGAAAAGCAGTCGATAGATGATTTAATCACTCATCTCTGTGCTTTCGAAAGAGAGATAACAATCGATAAATCATCAAGGCAGAACGCCTTAGTTGTAAATGTTGAAAAGCCAAGTTTCAACAAATCAAGAGATTTCATTAGAAGGACAAAACCAGTTGGTAACTGCAACTATTGCCATAAACCTGGACACTGGGTGGGTTAAGCAATGTAGAAAGTGGGTCAGTGATGGAAGACCTTCTAAAAATTCCAAAAATGCTCCAGCAAAACCAAGAAATAACAATCTACGCGATGACAATAAGAAATCACTAGTTGCTATGGAATTAAGTGTTTTTGCAATTGATGAGTCAGCGTACACTGATGAATGGTTTTTTGACAATGGTGCAACGTGTCATCTAACTTTCCGAAGAGACATATTTCAAAGTTTTGAAAAATTTTCTCAACCGAGTAAATTATATGTTGCAAATGGTGATACTATAGAAGCTTTTGGAAAAGGAATTATTCATCTTCAAGTGAAAGTGAATAATAAATGGCAAACTGTTAAACTTACAGATGTCTTGTATGTGCCAAAAGTAAAAAGAAATTTGTTCTCAGTACTTGCAACTCAAGATAAGAACAGAAATAGCTCTTTTGTTTCAACCTCAAGAAGTTGTCATCTACTTATTGACAATGTGATAAGTGTTGTTGGAATAAGAAACAACAATGGAGGTTTGTTCAAACTTGTTGCAAAAATTGTTAGACCGTTAAATTCTGAAATCGAAGTTAACTTTGTCAATGATCAAGATGCATTGCAGTTATACCATGAACGAATGGGACATCAGAATAAGAAACATGTTAAAATGGTCGTGAAACGTGAACTAAACATCGATATACCTGTAGACAGTGAATTATGTGAAAGATGTGTCTATGGAAAGTTACATCGATTGAAATTTGGAACTCGAGTAAGAGTAACAAGACCAGGAGAATTAATTCACACAGATGTATGTGGTCCTTTTTGCTTCTCATTTCAAAATTACAGATACTTTGTTTTGTTCAAAGATGATTTCACAGGCTACAGATTTTTTTACTTTGTTAAAAATCAGATGTACCAGAAAGACTCAGACAAATGCTTGCAGAGTCAAGATCAGCTGGTCATAAAGTCTCAGAAGTATTAAGTGACAATGGAGGTGAATTTGACAACAAAGAAGTCAGATCAATTTTGCAAAAAGAAGGAGTTAGACAACGCCTAACTATGCCTTATACACATCAGCAGAATGGATGCAGTGAGCGTGATAATCGAACGCTAGTTGAAGCAGCAAGAGCCATGAGACTGACTCATGAAGAACTGCCTCAGGCCCTTTGGGCTGAATTAATTAATAATGCTGCTTACATACTCAACCGAACTGGACCATCTTCTGTAGAAGGAAAATCACCGTATGAAGTGTGGTTTAACAAAAAACCTAAGATAACACATCTACGAATCATTGGTAGCAAAGCCTATGTTCATATTCCTATGCAGAAACGACGTAAAATGGGTACTAAAGCTGTAAAGGGTATCCTCGTTGGATATGAAGGTGACGATGGCTACAGAATTTTTGTTCAACCAGGAAATAAAATGCATTGATCAAGAGATGTTATTTTTGATGAGAAGGTTGTCAAACCAAATTCAGTGATTTTGCAAGAAGAAAGTTGTTCAGATGATACAGTTTCGATTGATGTTGTAATCAAAGATGAAAATAAAGAAACTTTGTTTAAAGAAAATATTTCAACTGATGAAGATGTTCACAACCGTAGTTCAGTTTCATCTGATGAAGAAGATCAATCTGACTGTTGTAATCAAAAGACCAAAGGTATGGTTTTACGTGACAGGAATAATATCAAAAAGCCATCTCGTTATGATCCTTTCGTTATGTCTGCATTATGTGAAGTACTTGAACCAGTGAGCTACAAAGATGCCATTCAAAGTGATGAAAAAGATGAATGGTTTAAAGCCATGAACAGTGAAATGCAGTCATTAAAGGAAAATCAAACGTGGCGATTTGGTAAGTCTTCCAAAAGGTCATAAGGCAATACCATGCAAATGGTCTACAAGGTAAAACACAATCCAGATGGTTCTGTTGAACGTTTTAAAGCCAGGCTAGTGGTAAAAGGTTTTTCTCAGAAAAAGGGAATTGACTATGAAGAAATCTATAGTCCTGTGGTCAGAAGTTCAACTATAAGAACACTATTAAGTGTTGCTGCAAATGAAAAGATGTCACTCATGCAGTTTGATGTGTCAACAGCATTTCTTTACAGCAAACTAGATGAAGATATTTACATGGAGCAACCTGAAGGTTTTAAAGATAATTCAGGAAGAGTCTGTAAACTCAAGCGAAGTCTCTATGGACTTAAACAAGCTCCAAGATGTTGGAACAAACGCTTTGCTGAATTCTTGAAAAAGAGACATTTCAAACAAAGCGATGCAGATACTTGTTTGTTCATTAGAATACAGGGAGGGAAGAAACTCATACTTGCACTGTATGTTGATGATGGACTAGTTGCAGGAACCGATAAAGAAGAACTAAAAATATTTGAAAAAGAATTAAAGTCAGAGTTCAAGATAACATCTAAACCTGCAATATATTTCCTTGGATTAGAGATTAATCAAGATGAGAAGGGAAATATTAATGTCGGTCAGTCATCCTATACAAGAATGATTCTTGAAAAGTTTGGGATGAGTCAGTGTAAACCCTGTACAACTCCGATTACAAAATCTGAGGAGTTCGATGAAAACAAAAATGAACATGAGGAAGTGAAATTTCCTTACAGATCAGCAGTTGGTGCATTGATGTACTTGATGACGGGAACAAGACCAGATATTGCATATGCAGTTGGAGTAGCATTCAGAAGTTTAGAGAAACCCAGCAAGTCCAATGTAGCACAAATTAAGCAAATTTTCAGATATTTGCAAGGCACAGCTGATGACGGTATTGTTTACAAGTCTGGTCAAAACAATACACTTATAGCCTACAGTGATGCAGATCATGGAGGAGATAAATCTAGTGGAAGATCGACATCAGGTGTAATCTGTATGTTTGGAGGAAGCGTGATCAGTTGGTTTAGCCAACGTCAACCCTCAGTTGCGATTTCAACTACTGAAGCAGAAATCGTTGCCGCAAGTGAAGCAGCTCGTGAAGTGATATGGCTCAAACGATTGTTGAACGACATTGTAGATCTAAAGAATAAGCCAGAAATTTTTGTCGACAATGAAGCAGCAATTCGTTTAGCACACAATCCAGAACTTCACAGAAGAACAAAGCACATCCACATTAGACATTTCTTTGTCAGAGAAAAGGTTGCAGAAGAAGAAGTTTCAGTTGAACGATTTGCGACAGAACTTCAAGTTGCTGATGCTCTGACAAAACCAATGGTAGGACCAAGACTAAAAAAATCTGATGTGCGCGATGGGTCTTCAAAACATTTAGGTTAAGGTCATCTAATGTTTTAAATAAAATGAGAAGGTGTTGAGTGTTATGTTTTATATTAAAACATTATGATTTATAATATACATTTATTTTTCTTTGGACCAAATGTTCTTTGCTTTGTATGTAACTTCACTTTTCCTTTTCTGTTGATCCGGTGGATAATAAACAAGTCGAGAACGTTGCTTAGTTAATTTCTCTTCTTTTAATGTCTTTCAATAGTATATCAATTAATTAAATGATCTACGTAACAAGAAATTTAACATATATATAAATATATATATATATTGGTATGTATGTATATAAGTATATCATCTATCTCTCTCTCTCTCTCTATATATATATATATATATATATATATCTAGTTATGTCAATATCATCACAATCATTACCACCGTCATCACCATCTTCATCTTCGTCATCATCTGACCGACCACAAACCAGCAAATGCCTCCTTTACTGAGATAACCACGCGAGTCGGTGATAGAGAAAATCACACAAAATGATGAACTAAAGAAGGTGAAAGGGTGAAAGATAGATAGATAGAGAGAGAGAAAGAGAGAGAGAGAGGAATAAAATAAAATTAAATTTGAAAGGGAAAGAGAGAGAGAGAAAAGAGAGAATACGGGAATGGGAGTGAAAATGTAAAAAAAAGACAAATTCAAGAAATCCAATTAATTGAAAAAACTCCAAGAAAGAAACCAACTCAGGGTGGAAGTTGGAATGAGCGCGGTTAAAAAACACAAAAATTTCTGGGTTCAAAGCAGAAATGTACGAGATGATTAAATTCAGGAATAAATCAAAGACCGAATGAAAGAAAAAATGCTAATGCAAAAAAGAAAGGAATGAAAGAAAAAAAAGAAAATATCGAAAGACGAAGTAAGAAATAGAAGAGAAAGAGTGACAGAAAGAGAAAAAGAGAGAAAGGAAGATAAAGAGAGATAGAGAGAAAGAAAGAGAGAAAGATTTGTTTTGTGGGCAGAGATAATATTTTAGAAACCAACAACAAAACACAAACGTTCATGCATTTTAATCCCCTTGGATAATGTTTGTTCGGATGTATGTCTCTGCGTATGTATGTATGTGTGTGTGTGCATGTAAGTGTGTGTATGTAAGTGTGTGTGTGAGTGTATGTGTACTTTGAATGTCGCAATTCAGCGTTATCTTCAACGATTGTTTCATTTGCATACAGGAATGTCTTTACACTGATGTCCAGTTGTTGATGTTGTCCGTTGTAGTTGTTGATGTTGTTGTTGTATATGCTGCTGAGGCTGTTGTTGTTGATGGTGTTGTTAGTGATGTAATTTTTACGTTGATTTAGTTTGTTTGTGATGTAATTTTTACGTTGATTTAGTTGTGGATATTGTTGTTATTTTACGCGTTCTATTAGCTTGTGTTTGTACTGTTCTTGGTACTGTTGAATACTGCTATTTGTGTTGTTGTCGTTGTCACTGTTGTTAGAACAGCTCATCATACACAGCCAAACATATTTAAATACACATACATACACACATGCATGCATACATACAGACATACAAAGAGACAGACAGACAAAAGTACGAAAAGACCTACAGACAGGTAGACAGACACATACATAGAAACAAATCTTATCTCACATTTTGTGGCCACTACAACACTAAAACAACTGAAAACCGTGTTCATAATATAAATTATTGCCGCATTAAACTAATAAATACACATAAATACAAAGATTTGTAACGAAATGCAAAAAATTTATGTACGTATGTATATATGTATGTATGTATGTATGTATGTATGTATGTGCGTGTATGTATGTATGTATGTGTGTGTGTGTGTGTGTGTGTGTGTGTGTGTGTGTGTGTGTATGTATGAATGTATGTATGTATGTATGTATGTTTGTATGTATGTATGTTTGTTTGTTTGTTTGTTTGTTTGTTGATATGTTTGTATGTATGTACAACAAAATTATGGAAAGAAATTTGGAAACAAACAAGATGGCAATGGAAGATAGCGCGATTTGAATGAGTGAATGAAATACAAATGTAATAGAAAAATGAATTAAAGAAATAGTGAATGGCAGAGTGTAGAAATGGATGAATGAATGAATGAATGTATGAATGAATGATGAACTAAAAGAAAGAACGAAAGAATTAATTAATCAGATAAATGAATGAATGATTGATCTTTGAAAAAGTACTAAAAAATAGAGTGAATGCTCAGATAAGAAGAAGAAATGAATGAATGAATGAATAATAGAATGAATGAACAAGTGAATGAATGAAAAAACAAACAAATGGATGAATAAAGGAGTGAGTAATTGGATAGATGAAGTAAAAGAATTATTAGATTGATCGATTGAGCAAACGATCTATTGATAAATGGAAAAGAAAAATGCTAGCGATCATTCATCAGCAAATGACTTGTTACACATACACACGCACGCACACACACACAAACACGTACACAAACACACACGTACACACGCACACACACACGTACACACGCACACAAACAAACACACACACACAAATACAAAGAAACATACATTAATCATCATAATCTCTTCAGTGACACCGGTAAATAACCTAAAACTAAACACACATACGTAAGATTAGTGCACACGTGTGTTTATGTTTATATATTATTATTGTTATTATTATTATTTAATGTTAATTTATTGGACAATGATTCAAATGATTCTAAAGACTTCCAAAATTTACTATTTTCATTTTGTTTCTCGCCTTTAATTAATTTACCAACAAGAGTAACTTGTAACGCCAATTCATTAATCGACAACATATTTACGAACCTGTATCAACATTGCGAAAGTGGAGTCATAGTCTCAGACTTTTCTGACCATTTTCCAGTTTATGCAATAGTAGAAAATTTTAAAACTGCTATCAATGATGACCAAATTTTATGTAGAAAAATTAATAAAACATCCATTTTCTTTATTAAAAAAGCCCTCTCACTTCAAAATTGGCATTCAGTTAAAAACGAGAATAATATAGATACAGCATGCCTGAATTTCTACAATATACTCAATAAAACTCTTGACACATACGCACCTCTGCAGTGGCAGAAACAAAAATATAAAAAAGCATGGGTATCTGATGAAATAATAAAATTATCAAAAAAACAGAATCGACTGTATAAAATAGCAGTCGCTGCACCAAACTCCGCTAATGTTGAAAAATATAAAAAGTTAGAAATTCTTACATCAGAAAGAGAAAGGCAGAAAAAAATTATG
>NW_008704785.1:1216619-1238743 GCF_000326865.2 Helobdella robusta
ATTCCTTGGAGTAACAATCAAGGACAATCTTTCTTGGGATATTCACATAGATACTATGTCTAAAAGAATATGCAAAACCCTAGGAGTTATAAGCAAAATTAAAAATAAATTAAATAAACCTACTCTAATTGACCTGTATTATTCGTTAATCTTTCCTCATCTCATCTACTGCAACGTAATTTGGGGAAACAGTCCTGACATTCATCTAAAACAGTTAACAAAATGCCAAAACCGATTCATCAGAATATTTAAAAATCTTCATCCTCATTGTCACACAAGTGAATATTATCTCGAAATGAAAATACTCAACATCAAAAACTTGTTCATCTACCACGTTGCAACATTCATTTTTAGATTTCTACGTCAGCAATTGCCGGCATTTTTTAGAAACTTTTTCACTTTTGGAACTTCCATTCAAGCAAGAACTACACGCCACACGCCACTTTTCTATGCCCCACCAGCCAGAATTAAAGTACTCTGCATGAGTTTGAAACACACCGGCCCAGGAATATGGGAGACGATTCCACAAGAAATTAAAGATTGTAACACTTTGCATCTTTTTAAAAATAAACTGAAAAATTTTTTAATTACGAAAAGTTCTGTTTTTCAAGGATAATAATGTATATGTATATATATGTATATAAGTGTGTACATATTTCATTAACATTGATACATTTTCTCCTATTGACAATTTTATTTTATCATTGAGAAGCAATTTTGAACTGCACGGTGGCCGAGCCCACAAGAATTAATTTTCTTTTTTTGGTCTCCGAATCATTCATGCTTTTGTTTTGTTTGATTGAATAAAAGTGATTTGATTTGATTTGATTATTATTATCATCATCACATACACGCACCGCATCCAATAACGTGTCAATGTATGCATCGCTATGAAATCACAAGCTGGCCACCGAACCAAACCATAAATAAATAAATAAATAATAACAACAACAATAACAACAACATCAACAACAGTAGCAACTGGCAATAACAACAGATAAATAATAATAATAAACGACAGCCACAAAAATCAAAACAATCACAACAGCGTACGTAAAAAAATCCATTTAAAAATATGGAAACATACAAAAAACACACACAGGCACACACACACGTAAGCACACGCACACAGACAAACATCAAGTACACCAACAAACAAACTCCAGCATACAAGTGCAAAGACATAAAGCGACATCATCATCTTAAACATGGACGTGAATTACAAGGTCTTGCGGAAATAGAGAAAAAAAAAAACAAAATGATAATTATAATTATTATAAATAGTTATTATAAATAATTATTATAAATAATTCAAATAATAATAACATGGATGACTATAATTAATAATTTGAATAATAATATAGTAAATTATTCATTTCTTTTGCAAAAATTCAACCTAAAATTCTCTGACAGCAAGGAGCTTTATTACGTTTAGACATTAAAAAAATTATCTTCAATAAATAATATTATTAATTATAATATTATAGTTATTATTATATTTTTTTTATTCGTAATTAACTCATTTATTTATTAAATAATTTAAAAAAACCAATATCAAATACCGCCAACGCACGGATATTAAATGCACCCTGAGATGTTGCCAGAATGAGTCTGCTTGTAAATAAATTGATAACAAGTGCTAGAATCTCTCTCTGTTTCTTCTCTTTCTCTCTCTCTCTCTCTCTCTCTTTATATCTTGATCTCTCCTTTATTCTCTCTCTCACTTTCTCTCTCTTTCTTTCTCTCTCTCTCTCTCTCTCTCTCTTTCTTTGTATGTATTCGAAGAGCTTTTTCAAACTGAACAGAACTGAGAAGGAAGGCTAATAATAAACGCAAAATTATTTAAGTCTAGCTAATCACAATCACACACACATAAACACACACACACACGCACGCACGCACACACGCACCGTAGAAGTTCTCAAACTTATAACAAGCACCTCCTAACTGAATACTTAATAATTCAACAGGTGAAAGAAAACATACACACGTACACACAAACATATACACACATCAAATACACACATACATACACACACAGATCTTTTGACGTAGCTATTGCTAAAAATGTGATGAAGACGACGACGACAATGATGAAATAAATTTTTTTTTGTCAAAAATTCTATTTAAATAAATTTTATTTTATTTATCTCTATTCTGCGTACGTACGTACAAAAATTTGCTCATGTTTTCTATCATTTATGATTTTGCACTTAAATACATGAAGCCTTATGTTTATGTGTGTGTGTGTGTGTGTGTTTGTATATGTGTGTGTATGTGCTTGTATGTGTGTGTATGTGTGTGAGAATGTATGTGAGCTTGTATGTGTGTGTGTGGGTGTGTTTGTGTGTGTGTGTATGTGTGTGAGTGTGTTTATTGTATTGTATTGTACCTCAAAAGACCCAAAAGTACAATTTAAAAACTTTTCCATCTCCTGTAGAGAATAATAATCTTTTTAATTAAGAATAAATTAATAAAATTCTTATAAATGAAAAATTTAATTAAAGTGCAAAATGTTAGAAAGAACATTGAAATGTAACGTAGAAAGGATGTTTCTTTTTCGGAGTTGTCGTCAACAAGGTGCATTAGCCATTCCATCAACAACACTAACATCAACAATAACATCAACAACAACATCAACAACAACAACATCATCAGCATCAACAATAACAACAAAAACATCAACAACAACACCAATAACAACAGCAACAAAATAATAGTTACAGTATAACAATGATGGGATGATGATGAAACACTCCAACAAACAACAACAACCAAAGATATAACAACAAAAAGCAAAATAACAACAAACAAATAAGAATAAAAAAAGCAAACCAATGATAAAATGATACAACTGTGATAATAATATTAATAATAATAACAAAGACTAAGAGCAATAACAACAACCTAAGATATAATAACAATAAAAATAATAAAATAAATTTCTCTAGCAAAATGGCTTTCCATAGTCTCTGGGAACCAACCAATCATCTTTATATCCTACGCGCCGCTTTACAGTCGCGCATGGAAATGGCGGGAACTATTTTTTCAACTTCCGGAACTACTTTTTAACGCGCGCATGAATACGTGCTTGCCTACTTTTGGCATCTCGCGAGAAAGATAAAATTTTGAGTGGGGGGTGGTTTTGAAACAAAAAATTTTTTTCCAAGTTGTTCTTAAATTTTCTCAACAAATTTCACTGAAATGACTCCCTTATCTTTGCTTCTTATTATTCTCGTATTTTCATATTCTTGCAAGAAAAAAAGATTTAAAATAATTATAAAATTATTGTGGAATAAAATAAATAATATATGACCTCGTGTACTTTTTTAGCCATGTTCTTGAAAAAAAAAATTTAAAAAACAACAAAAACCTTCTGAGATGATTTCGGTCATGATTATGATACTGGTAATGATGGTGATGATGCTGGTGGTTATGATGACGATGTTGAGGATGGCGTAAGTGACGTTAACCGTTCACAAACGATTAGAGTGATGACGTCAAGAAAAAACGTGCCGACATGTATATAAGTATGTGTGTATGTGTGTGTGTGTGTGTATGTGTGTGTGTGTGTGTGTGTGTGTGTGTGTGTGTGTGGGTATGTATGTATGTGTGTATATATGTGTGTGTGTATTTAGGTGTGTGTGTGTGTGTATATGTGTGTGTATGTATGTTTGTGTGTGCGTGTATGTATGTATCACTGAACCAATGTGTATTCGTCAGGTCTGTAGTTACCATTTTCAAGCAGCTCAACTGGATCCTTTATTATTGGAATGGCAGCTCTTCGAAAAACTCTGACCAAAAAATTCATTCATAGCAGAGCGTCTGGCTAACCTTCCTCATTCCAACCAGCAAGACATTCCATGATAATCCAGCCGACAGGAGTTATAGTTTGCCATAAAACATCCTCTTCTTTCTTATCCTTATCATCATCTTCATCCTTCACTCTGACTAAAAAAATTCATTCTTCCCAAAAATGTAGTGGCACGAAATCATTTCAAACTTGTAGAAGAACTTTTTAAATATTCAATTATTTTTATTCAATTTGTATTCGCATTTGTTTCATTCATTTATTTATTTTCATTCCTTTACTTCTATTCGCTCGTTCCTTCAGTTCTTCCCTCAAACAATCAGTATTCATTCATTTAATCGGTCATTCATTCATTCATTCACTCGTTTGTTCATTCAAACGCTCTTTGTGTTTTGTTGATGTTATTGTTGATTATGTTTTTTCAGCGTTATGGATAATAATAATCGCACGGCCATTTAAAAACAACCACCATTCTTACCGACTATATTACCGAGATTACTAAAAACCGTTGAAACCGTTTTTAACCGCTCTGTTATCCGCTTGGCCATACACAAATTTGTTCTAAGCCTCCAAACGATGGAGTGATTCGCCAGTCACTATCTGTCTAACATAAAAGAAAAATTTTTCGGAACTGAAATAGTGTGTGTTTATGTGTATGTGTATGGAGTGTGTACATGTGTATTTGTGTGCGTGAGTGTATGTGTGTTTGTGTGTGTTTATGGAGTGTGTACATGTGTATTTGTGTGCGTGAGTGTATGTGTGTTTGTGTGTGTTTATGGAGTGTGTACATGTGTGTTTGTGTGCGTGAGGGTATGTGTGTTTGTGTGTGTATAGTGTGTGTATGTCTTTATCAGATAATTTGTGTGTGTGTGTTTGTTGGCCGAGGCACACCTTTTTATCGGTGTGTTTTTCTGTTTGTCTGTCTGTCTCTGTTTGTTTGCTATTATGTTTCCTGGCGTGTGTGTTTATTTTTTAGTTGATGTGTGTGTATGTGTGTAATGAGTGTGGCGTGTGTGTGTGTGTGTGTGTCAGATGAATATGCACAAGTGTTCTCTTAATGGCTTTACAAAAAATCATTTTCATTTTAAACTTCCCCATAATTCTATTATCGTTAATTTACTGGATGTGCTCCGTCAAGCCTCATGGTTTTTGGGTTCTTTTCATCTATTTTTCAACTTTTACTACTGTTTCAGTTTCTCTTATGTTCTCTTTCTCTTTCCAATGTCTTCTCACTCCATTTTTCTTCTTTCTTCGTGTTTATTCTTCCTCATTGCCATTACACCAGCTATATTTCAATTTCTTACTTTCTCTCTCTCTCTCTCTCTTTCTCTTTTTATGTGTGTGCAGATTATTTCCTCCAGACATCATTTTACGTAAAGAAGGTAAAATTTTGAGTTAAATTTTTGAAAATTTCTTCAACGTCATTGTTTTATTCATTTATTTTTGTTTTCTAAGCAAAACACAAATAGGTAAATAAACGCATGAACAAAAATAAAAATTACAAAATAGAAGTTTAGATTAACATTTAACGTTTGCCAAAATAATTTTGACAATAAAATGAACACGTTATCAAGCTTCTTGTCCAAATTTCAACTTACAACAGTTATCATCTCCCTGATTGTAGTCCATACCTCAGCGAACAGCAACAAAACTTCGGATGACATTAAAGATCTAGGATCATACGTTGGCTGCTTTCGCTACGTGACATCAACTAATGACCTCATATTTCCTTCCACTCTTAAAAGTTATTGCATCTCACGATGTCGACTCGCAAACCTTAACCTAATAGCCGTGTCTAAGTTTAATGCTTGCCAGTGCGTCCAGACGTTGGGGCCCGCGGTATCTTCTGCTCTGTGCAATTATATCTGCCAGGCTGATCAATCTTGTCTATCCACAAACTATTATTTCGTTTATAGGATCGGGCCTCAAAAGATACACCACGCGTATTATTGTACTAACGATAAGATGAATACGTTCGATGTACAAGTACCAGCACAAACCTCTCTTGAAACGTGCGCACACATCTGCTTGGAGCTGAACTACACATTCTTGCAAACACTCCGCAAAGAAGTCTGTAGCTGCATCAAGACTCTCGAATACGGAATCTTCCACAGGACAAAACTGACTTGTAACGAACTGGTTGAAAACTCATTAGAGATAAAAAATTGTCACTATACAGAGCATGAAAACAAAACGACTATCTACACGACACGTTTCAGTTACGATTTTCAACGAGGTGTCTCGAGTTATTCGCACTGCAAGAATAAAAAATACGAGATAGCAGAAAAATGTGCGGACGGGTGCAGCGAGGGTTGGATGGGAGATTCATGCAGGAATAGAGATTGCAGGCAGAACAATGGAGATTGTGGCAGTGAGATGAAATGTGTTGAAGTTGTCGTTAACAATCAGACGTACGTTGAGTGTGTCTGTCCGTACGGCACGGTTAGAACCAGATGGGATGTATGCGAAGTTTTCAAATTTAATTTAGTTGAATCCGACTCCTGCTCTCTCAGTTCAACATTCTATGATAGAGCTCGCAATATTAGCATGGAGGCGACATATTTGTCCGACCACTCAATTGATGGCTACACTGCAGCACAAATTAACGACAACATCGCCGCGTGGATCGCCGTTACTTTCCAGAAATTGTATGCAATTGGATTCGTGAAAGTTTATGGAAAGCTCTGCCAAGATGAAAAAGACTGCAGTCGTCTCAATAATTTCCTAGTTAAACTCAGTACATTATATGAATTTGACAATGATTCCGACATAAGAAGCTTGCTGGAATTATGTGGGAAGGGACCGGATCATGCTGTCCAAGCTGGGACTCCAATGACAGTCGTCTGCAAAAATTTCACCTTGCTTTCCAGGAGTCTTATCATTCAACAATCAAATGAAAAATTTTCATTGGGAAATTCAGCAATAGCAGAATTAGAAGTCTTCGAAGTCGGCTGCGATACACTGAACGGAAGATGCAAAGAGGATCAAAAATGCACAGAAGAGAAGATGCACGATGCAACGGTCACAAAATGCACAGATCTGAACGATTTACGCTCTGCTGTAGCTCCATTTTATGGATGTTTCAGATGGTTGTTGACGCAATATCACCTCAATCGCTACGGTTTGTCTTACCAGGAGTGCCAAGATGAGTGCAGAGCAAGGAAGTTCGACGTAGCCGCGGTGAAGGCTGGTATAAATTGTTCGTGTGGCAACCAAGTAACAGTCGGCGATGAAGCGCCGATGGATGATTGCAGAAAGCAGCACTATCTTGCTTATTATATCTACCACGACTGTAAAGTAAATCAGTTTTGCGGTGCCACCACCAAAACCAACACATCCGTCAATGCAAATACTACGGCGACCACCGCAGAACCTGACGTCATCAGTAAAACGGAATCTACCGACATGAATAAAAAATTTAAAGACAACAATAATACCAAATTAATAATCATTGTAGTCCTATCGCTGGCAATAATCTTAACGACAATCGGCGCGGTGGTGCTCCTTAGATCGAGATTCCTGAGAGACAAGCGTGGAGTTGTCATCGCTACCATTCTTGACAGACACCGTCATAACGCTGCAGCGGACAAGCCAGCGCCACTTTCTACCAGAATTATAAATGACATATTGAAAAAGTCTGGCAGAGGGGTAGAAAAAGGATCATCTATAAATGACTCGGTAGCGAGTACAGCTAGTACATATGTCTCTGAGCCCAGTGGTGTTAATACCGGAGATACTACAACTGCTGCCTGGAGGTGCTGGATGTGGTGGAAGCGTTGAAATGGTTGGAAGTGCTACTCAACGGACCAGTTAACCGTTCAGAATCTTTAAACAATCTGTAGGCAATTATTTATAGATACCTATGTCTTTGAAGGATGCCAGTTTGAAAATTATTCAAATAGAAACTTGATCTATTTTATTTTTTACAGTCTGCTTTTACCATCAGCGGTAGTTTTTGCTCATATGTTGAAAAGGTGACAAATTTTAAAAAAATACAAACTGCTTCTATTTCGAATTGTTCTCAAATAAATAAATAGCTGAATGAATGAACGAATGAACGAACAAATAAATAAATGATAAACAAAGAGAATGAGGGATGAATGAAGGGACGGATTGAAAAAAAAACAATTGAAACAACTGAATGGTTGGTATACGAGGGATAAACAATTATTTTAGCGACAGATGACCTCAAGATGATATCAGAAATCATAGAGAACAAAAAATTTATCACTACCACCTACGTACAAAATGCTTTCGTTTCAGTTCTCTCTCTCTCTCTCTCTCTCTCTCTCTCTCTCTCTCTCTCTATCTATCTATCTATCTATCTATCTTTCTCTCTTTTATTCTTTTGTATACATTCAGAATATTATATTTTCGCATTTTTTTTGGTTATCTTGATTGAGTAAGCCTAATAATCAAGTTCGTGACTTTGCCGTACAGCGTTAATAAAAATGTTTATTATGTCTCTGTTCATTTGGTCGTTCATTCGTTGATAAATTCATTCGTTTATTCATTCATTCGTTCAATCATCTACCCATCCATCCATTTATCCATCCATCCATCCATTTATCCATTCATCCATCCGTCAATCCATTCATTCATCCATTCTTATTTCTCTAAATTTTTATGAAGATTATTTATTACAAGCCATGTATGTAGGTTGCACGTCAGGTCAGCATGTCAGTACGTAGAGCATATATTACCAAAGATCTTTGTCGATAACAGGAGAGAAAGAAAGAAAGAGAGAGAAAGAGAGAGAGAGACAGGGAAAACGAAGGAGAGAAAAGTGGGAGAAAGAGAGAAAAATGAGTGATAAGGAGTGAGAAAAAAGCAGACTGTGTCGCTTTGTTATTGTTGTTGATGTTAATGTGAACTGTGAATGAAAAAAAAGTAAAGTGGAAGAAAGAGAGAGAGAGAGAGAGAGAAAAAGAAAGAGAGAGAAAGAGAGAAAGTAACCCAGTTATATTTGTTGTCCTCTCGCTCTTTGAGATGATGTTATTAGTAATGATGTTTTCATAGTCACTGTTTGTATTTTTTCTCTATGTATGTTTGTTTCTACGATTGTATGTTTGTATATACGTTTTTACATTTGTTTATACGTTTGTATGTATGTTTGTATGTATGTTTGTATGTATATTTGTATGTGTGTATATTGTATGCATGTATGCATGTTTGTTAGTCAAAAAACATATTACTGGGTAACAGATGTTAAATGACTTTGATTGATATAACTGTATGCAACTTATGCACACAAACATACATACACACATACATACATACATACATACATGCATGCATACATACATACATGCATGCATACATACACACATACATACATACATACATACATACATACATACATACATACATACATACATACATACATACATACATACATACAATCAATGATCATTATTATTGCGGCATTGATCCAATACGAAAAAAACATACAACAGCTTGAACCTTCACGGTAAAATTCTTAAACGTAATCATTATCATAATCAAAAAAATAGAACAACAAAATCATCACCATCATCTTCATCATCGTCATATTTTCACCATCATCGTCGTCACCATCGTCATCTTCATCGTTATCATCACAATCTTCATCTTTTTCTTCTTCATCATCACCATCATCTTCATCACCATCATAATCACTAGCGCCATCACCAATTTTTTTCTTGTCAGCAAAAAATGATAAAAAAAATGACCAAAAAAGATGATCATTATCATCCGATTATACAGGCGTCGAGGATGATGATGATTGTTATTATTATTATTATTATTATTATTATTATGATATGCCAATCAGTGGCTGTGTTGCAGAACTAAATTCGCTGCCAGCAAAGATGGTAGGCCATAATATTATGTCCTTAAAAGATACCGCAGAGAAAACGAGATTGAAGCTGCGAAACTATTTTAAAACCAACCAAAACAAAAAAATTCAATGTTTGTACAAAGAATCAACAGTCAATCACATCAAAGTTGACAGTATCCTTTCAAAATCAAATGCCCTAAAATCATCGCTCAAACAGCTGGAAAATGAAAGAGTTGAATCATGTTGAAGCACGTTCTTTCGCTTGTGAGTCAGGGCACAATTATCTCTAAAATAAAAACCGTCATCAAAACTAATAATATTTACCATTGGTTAAAAACTCTAGAAAATCTTGCTGGAGTCCTCTTCAAATTTGCCAGGACATATTTGGTACAGCAACTGCCAACAAACGCCAATTTGTTTAAATGGGGCAAAACTTCTCTGTGTCCTTTCTGCGGTTGTAAACAAACAAAAAAACATGTGATTTCTGACTGCGGTTCCACATCGCACTTAAAAGATACACTGAAAGGCATAATATAATTTTGGCCGCGATCACCAACCGATTGAAACAGTGGTGCCTGCCTAGTGTCGGTTGTTTGCAGATTTGAAAATTGACGGTGTTCACCCTATATCAGATCTGTTCAACACTCTACGACCTGACATTGCCATCCTACTAGGCAACACAGTAGAGATCTTAGAGTTAACGGTCTGTCATGAAACAAATCTTGAATCATCCAGGCAATGCAAGATCAAAAAATATTCAGATAATTTGCACAGTAATCTAAATGACAACTATAAACACTGCACAATAATTACAAATACTTTTGAAATATCACCAATAGGTTTTTATAATAATTTTAATCTTTCACTTTATAAAAATTTGTGGCCGGATTCTTTCAACGATGAATTGATAGAGACTGTTATAAAGCTATCGTATGGCATATATTGTGACAGAAACAATTTGTGATATATATATATATATATAAATACTTCACCACTATGTACATTTTCTAAAAATGAGCATTGTGGCAATAATTGACATTTTATTACATTATTGTGACATTTCATTATTTTATTTTCATAATTATTTAGTGTCTTTGCTTTGAAATAAAAGAGTTCGCATTATCATTATTATTATTATTATTGTTATAATTATTGCTATAATTATTACATTAATTATTACTATAATAATAATTATTATTATTATTATTGAGTTTTTCAGAGTCTCGCCAATAAATCGGATTCTGTTTTTTTTTCTAAATCAAGTCAGTCACGAACGCATGTTTGTTGGTCGAACAACCTCCACAAGTCATGTACTTACTAATGATGAATCTATTTAGCGAACGAAACCAAATATTCATGTATAAATTATTTTTTTATAAAACTGAAAAATTCCAGTAAAAATAAAAATATTTCACGAAAGATGACATAAGAATTGAACGTACAAAAAACTAAACAGACAGAATAAAATTTAGACATATATTACAAAACTGCTAAGCGTTCATAACTGGTTGATTAGTTGGTTTTGTTGATGGGTTCTGATTGAACTTTTTTTTTTCTATACATAGAGTTATATTGCTTCAGTACTATTCACACTCAAACTATTTCTTGATGATCTACCTTCTTTGCTGCTTGAAATCGTTGCGCTTCTGCCTGAGGTTTCGCTTGTTCTTCTTGGTATCACACGTTTAAACTTCAGTTCTCTAACTAAAAGAGCTAGCATGAAGAGGAAGGTGATGGGGGTCACACCTGACGCGATGACCAAATATTTGTTGTAAGAATCGTAAAGCTGCGTTTGCAATGATGTGATGTCTGTGAGTTCGTCGGAAGGATTGATGATGACGATGGTTTCTAAAGTCTCAGTAGAATTTGTATCATAAATGTCATGTTTGGTAGCTTTGGAAGTTGTTGTAATGATGTTTAAAGTTCCATTGACTTTATTGCAAAAATAATCTTGCATGTCACAGTCATCAAATATAAGGTTGGATCTGTAATGGCCTTTCTTGCAATCTTCCACTGGGATGTTACCAGCTATGTTCAAACTACTGCCGCAATAACATTTGAAACCTGCTTGCATCACTGCTAAACTCTTTGACATTAAAGTGCAGGCATCTTTACATTGCATGTACGACAAACCAGCTCTATTGTAGTGAAGGTCACCTGACACTTTCAAATAACATCCGTAAAATGAGTTTGTTACAGCTTGTTCATCAGTCCAACTACTGCAGCTGACAACGTGTGCGTCTCCATCTTTCGATTCAGTGCACCTTTGTTCACATCTTCCGTTCAAGACACCGCAACTAACTTCATAAGCTTCCAACTCTGCTATTATAGGATTTACTGTCCCAATCTTTTCCTCTGACTGCAGCAAAACAACAAGTCTTGAACGATATGTAAAATCTTTACAGATAACATTCATGGGATTACCAGCTTGTATGGCTTTGTCAGGTCCATAGCCGCATGTTTCTGGAAGATTTCTTGCATCGTCTGATGGACCGAGTTTAACCACAAACTTATCTAGTTGACTGCAATCAATTTCATTTTCACATAGCCTCCCGTAAATTCTAATATATCCAATGGAATAAAGACTGTGGAAAACAACGCTTATTGTATTTTGATTGCTGCTATTATGCATAAAGTAACCGTTATATAATCCGTTATTTGGGTCGCAGATGAAGCAAGTGTAAACTAAACAATTCAAAAAATCTGCTTGACTTAGAGCCACGTTCTCCCTAAACACCTCGCACAAGTCCCACTTGTTTCTTACGGTGCCCAATGGGCAGACGCATTCAACGTACTTATTACCATTGACCGTGGACTCAATACATTTCATCTCGTCACCACAGTCACCATTGTTCCTCGTACAATCTCTTTCTCTGCACGAATCTCCCTTCCAGCCTTCACTACAACCTTCTGGACACCTTTCTTCTATTTCATAGTTTATGGATTTGCAGTGAGAGAAAGTTGATACTCCTCTCTGGAATTCGTAAAATAAACGCGTTGAAAATATGGTCGGCAGATCTCTAAGAGATTCAAAATAATATTCACAAATTTCTGCTTCACTTTTGGAGCATAATTCAGCGCGGAAGCTTTCATCGCCTGAGCGAAAAAAAAGTCCATAATTGACCTCCTGGAAACAGTCGCATTTATTATGAAATATTGTCTTCCTAAAGAATGTCATGTTCATTTCCAAACAGAAATGTGCACACATTTCAAGGCTATCCAGATTGTCAAAATTTCGTGAATATATGGCGGTCTCTGACTTATCCGGATACACATGGCAATAATATATATCGTGTTCCTGACGTGGTTGAATTTTATAAACAGAATAAAACTCAACCCCACCGCATGAGAAGTTCTTACAAAACATGTTGCACCGCCAGGAAGCCACTGCCGAACTGACCCCGCTTACGCAGTGACATTCGCGGCCGTTCTTCAAGCCGATCATGTTATTAAATGGATTCGTAAACTTGCAATTGGCAGCACAATCTTCGACATCATCATGAATTTCGAATAAAGGTGATCGAACCCATTGAAAGCAGCCGATGTAGTCATATTTTTGGCCATAAGCTTTGGTTAAAGTTAAGTTTGTTTGCAACAAAATAAGGACAAAGTTGCAACAAAGTTTCATTTTCAGTATATTTTTATTAATTATATACGCAGTGACATTCGCGGATGTCTTCCAAGCCGATCATGTTCAAATACCGATATAAATACGTGCAATTTGTAACACAATCTTCAAGGTTATGCTGAACTTAGAAGTTATGGGATACAACGCTTTGGAAGCAGCCGATGTAGTTATTTTTCAGGTCATATGCCTTTGTTAAAATAGAGTTGGTTAGTAAGAGAAGAAGGACAGCGTTACAAAGATCTTTCATTGTACTTACGGTTTTAAGTACTTGTGTATTTATTATTTATAACAGTTGACATTTAAATATTTTCAACATTGTTGATGTTTGTTGTTTATTTAAAACCAGTGACGTCACTACCAAAACAACGATTATATGAAATCTGCATTCTTATTTATTTCAGCGTTTCTTTGGTCCGCTTAAATAAAAGCCTTGAAACCATTCAATAAAGCCTTCTACCTATATTTTTCAATATATCATATTTTGTCTTCTCTCTTTTTCTTTCTTTCCTCTCTCTTTCTCTCTCTCTTTCTCTGATTTGATTTTTTTCGTTCTCTCTTTCTTTCTACATTTCGGTCTCTATTCTTTTATTCTCACTGTATCCTTCGCTGTTTCATTTTTTCCAATCACGCGCACACAAACACACACACGCGTACGCACGCACGCACACGCTCACGCAAATGTTAAAAATACCAAAATACCAAACAACAAACGCCGCTTGGCCCAGTAGAATTCTGGATGGGTAGGTACCTAGTAAAAAAATAATGTTTAAAAGCATCGAAAGCTAGGCTGCAATCATGATATGGCCTCGTTATGGCCCAATGGTTAAATGGCAGTGGTTAAAGAAGGAATGACTTTTAAACTTTTATAAACCATTCAGTCTGCAAACTGATTGAATCGAATCCAAATTTGGCGTCACGATATCTGTTATTATAATTGTAGACGTTCGAATGGATCAGCTTGTTTAAATAGATCGGTAAACTCTGACCACCATAGCGACGCTCAGAGATGGGCGGTAATGTAATTCAAGTAATGAAATTGCGTAATTCAAATTATCGAAATTAATTTTTAAGTAATTGGTAATTTGTAATTTAGTAATTTCAGATGATTATGATGATGATGAGGAAGAAGAAGATGCTGATTATGATGATGAAGAAGAAAAAGAAGGAGATGATGATGATGATGATGATGATGAGGTTACTTGGTAATTTCAAAGTAATTTCAAATTACATTTTGACTAAACAATATAGTTTATATATACTTACACAAATTATTATTATTATTATTACTGAAAAATTTTTTTTCTCGAAACTCTTAAAATTTTTTACTTCTTTGATGTTTGACGCTTAATTTTTCTTTCTTTCTTTCTTTTTTTTTTCTTCTTTCTTTTCTTCTTTCTTTTCTTCTTTCTTTCTTTCCTTTTTTCTTTAGTCGTTCATTAAACGATTGAACAAATTGTTGATCGAAAGAAAGGAGATTAATAAAAGAATATGAAAATGACATCAAAGAATGTGCAAAATAGTGTCTTTCTTTTTTCAGTCAATCGTTAAATGATTGAACAGATTGTTGATAGAAAGAAAGTAACTTAATAAACGAATATAAAAATTACATCAAAGAATATCGGCGCTAAGAAAAATCAACGGTTAAATAACTTCAAAGAAAATTTTTCTCTTCCTTCATTCAAAACTGGTTCGATGTATTGATAATTTAATTTCATGTAATTTGAAATTAGTAATTTGTAATTATTAATTTGGCTCTTTTATTAAAATTGGTACTAAAATTACAATATTTAGAGTATTTTGTATCGATATTACAATATAGTGTGTAATTTGCCCGTCTCTGGCGACGCTGCCAGTTGTTGTTGTGGTTGCTGTGGTTGTTGTGGTTGTTGTGGTTGTTGTGGTTGCTGTGTTTGATGTGATTGTTGTAATTGGAGTAGTTGTTAGGAATGAATGAATGAATGAATGAATGAATGAATGAATGAATGAATGAATGAATGAATGAATGAATGAATGAATGAATGAACGAACGAACAAACATGCATTAGGAAGACATGCAAACAACTGAAACATGTTATCAAAAAGCCTAAAAGTTTATGAAAATAAAAAACATGAGTAAGAAGGAACATGTAAAACTACCGTTATTGTAATAATGATGATAGCGAGCGTTTGCGAACGTAATCCAGAAGAAAATGATGATCGATGTATTGGTTATAGTTGTTGTTGCTTTAGGTTTTGATAATGATGTTCTTGTTGAGGCTTTTGTTGTTGTTGTTGCAAATTCTGTCGTTGATGTTGTTGAAGTTGGTGTTGTTGCTGTTGATGATGATGATGATGTTGTCGATGGCGAGAACGATGTTGTGTTTGTTGTTTTTGATACAATTCCGATTGATTTTGATGCAGTTGTTGTTGATGTTATTAAAGCTGATGTTGTTGTCGTCGTCGTTGTTGTTGATGTTGTTGTTGTTGTTGATGTTGCTGATGTTGTTGTTGTACGCTGTTGATAGCACTTTTCAGATAAAATATTCTCGATATAAAGCATCATTTTGGCGGGATTTTTCAATTTAGTTAAATTCAATTTTTTATTTATCACCTAAAAATAAAAATTTAATCAATATAATGCTTATAAAAATTAAAAATTAAAATGTGTGTGTGTGTGTGTGTGTGTGTGTGGTGTAATGATATGTTGTTCTGTGCGTATTATATACGTGCACACACGACAAATTCATACACACATAGATACGTACATAACATGCAAACAAACACATAGAAACACACCAATACATATATATCCAAGGCAAACAGACATAGCAACAATTGGCTTTCCATTTCATTTAAATAAATTCCGGAAGTTCTGTAAGAGATCACGTTACGTGACGTGGGAAAATGTCCCTATTTCCGTTCCACGTACTAATGATGGTATTGTTCGTCAAATTAAAAAAAGCCATGCACGCACATATTGCTGTATATGTATTTTTTTCTTCTTGACTTCTCTCTCTTTCTTTTTTTTCTTTTATATATATATATATATATATATATATATATATATATATATATATATGTTTATTTATTTATTCATTCGTTCATTCATTTATTGCTTATATTACATGTATTTCCGTTTATTCGTTCAAATACATTGTCACTGCATTGCACTCCTTGCATAATTTTCCTTCATTCTTTCAATTTATTCATTCGTTCGTTCGTTCATTTATTATTTCATTAATTGATTGATTGATTCATTCATTCATTCGTTCAGTCATTCGTTCTTCTATTAACTCATCCACATTTCTATCATTCATTGGTCTTCGTTATTATCACACTGCATATATTACAAAATGACCATCATGATAGCTACAATCTTTTGTATATGGCACGTTTTGCTGATGTATGCATGTATGTTTGTATGTATGTATGTTTGTATGTATGTATGTATATGTGTGTGTATGTATATGTATCTTTTGACAATAATAATAATAATAATGATAATAATAATAATATATGTGTGTGTGTTTTTGTATGTTTGTATGTGTGTCTGTCTGTCTGATTGTCTGTATATGTATAGCGTTATTTTTGTTGATGTTGTTATTTTAAGCTTACGTTCATTACAGCTGTCTATTTTTATTACTATTATTGTTGATGTTGTTGTTGTTGGTGATGCTATTGTTGTTGATGATTTATTAGTGTGTTCTTTCTTGAGCAGAGTGTATAGATTCCAAGATGATGATGATGATGATGAGGAGGAGGAGGAGGAGGAGGATGATGATGATGATAGTTTCAATGATGATGGTGATGATGATGATGGTGATGAGGACGATGATGATGATCTGATATTAGCCGGACAAAATTATTATTTCAAAATAATTAGTAACTTACGTAATCATCAGCATTCATCTTCTAATTATTTATTTTGTCATTATTATTTCTATAATTATATCATAACCGGGAAATATTTTTAGTTTTTTTTTTACATTTGACCTAGATTATGACGTCATAATTCAATTTTTCATCTCCTACCTTCGTACAGGCAAGTAAAATGTTATGCGATCAACAAAAACACTTTTGAAAACATTAAATTTTAATATTATTATTATTATTATAACTATAATTTTATTTAATAATAACAACGATAGTATAATTATTTTATTATATTACATTATAATTATACGGAGTTAATTATTCTTAAATTACGCAGATCGACAATCGCCACGACCTTTTATATAAGAATGGCCACGTTAAAACGAGAGAGCGAGAGAGACAGAAAAAGAGAGAGATGTATGTGCATATATATATATATATATGCATATATATATATATATATATATTTATATGCGTATGTTTATGCATGTGCATATATATATATATATATTGCGTATTAAAATATATATATATATATATATATATTTATATGCGTATGTTTATGCATGTGCATATATATATATATATATTGCGTATTAAAATATATATATATATATATATGCGTATGTTTATGCATGTGCATATATATATATATATATATTGCGTATTAAAATATATATATATATATATATGCGTATATTTATGTGTGTTTCCTTGTGCATGCATGGTATAAACTACTCTATAGATGTGTCAATATTGCACTTAAAACATAAAGGTATATTTATTTATAATTATTTTATTTTATTTTTATTTATTATATGCATATATTGACCTATAAAGTCAGTGTCATACAACGAATATATGTGTTTGTAAATCCAGTAGTTTGGCTAGTCACCTTAGGGAGCATGCAAATAGTAGAATATAAATACTAGGTGTTAGTAATTTATCTAGTAATACGAAAATGCTAAGAGTGGCCTCAGATAACTGTAGTTGTGGCATGGAAGTAGAAGAAGCTTCTGCAGCAGTTGTGGTAGTAGCGTTCGTATTGGGTGGGTGATCGGTGGTTTGGCTGTTTACATGAAATTGAACATAAGATGAATTATTTTTCAATTTATATATATACATATTAAAATTATGTTAAACATATATCGTATATGTGTATATAATTATATACTACTTTCACAACTATTACTACTATTACTGCTGTTGTTGAAGCCGCTACTACTGCTACTACTGCCACTACTATTTGTTTATTTTTATTTATTAATGGAGGTCGAACATGCATTTATCTTAATGGAAATTTTTCCCCGTCATGTTCCTCTTGTTATACATCCTACAAACATGCAAACATGCCAACCTACATAGGAGAAAATATTACACACACACACAAACAAACAAACAAACAAACAAACACACACAAACACACACACTAACACACACATACATACACACCTGGTGTCTTATTGTTATAGAGTGGCCAAATGGTTAAGGCGCCTGTTCCTACTGCTGCGTGGCCGAATTCAAATGCGAAAAGATCTTCGCATATCACATGCAATGTGCGTGTAATGCGTGAATTCACGCACATTCACGTGTGCGTGTTGTTGTTGATGACTTGAAGATACAATCGCAGCCATTGTAATCATTTCCTCGTCTCATACATCGTAATCTGCATCATCGTCATCATCTTCATCAAAATAATAATCATCGTCATCTAAATAAAGATAGAAACTTCATCGTCGTCGTCATCGTCAAATATTCTGCCCAACATAATATCCCTCTTATATCCCAGTTCAAACAGAGCCAAACACGTATAGGGGAACGTCAGGAATATTTATACATACAAACACACATACTGTTATGTAGATGATAGTTAGCTTAGGTTGGGAGGTATAAGTAAATATAGATTGTATACAGATATATGTTAAAATTGGTAAGCAATTATAATGATAGTTAAGTTATAACAGTAGTTCACGACAAGACAGCAAATTTACAGGCATAAAACAGCTTAATATAAGATAATATAACGTATAACCAATCAGATCACATAATAATACTTTATATAATAAGAACGAGGTGACATACGGTAGGAACTGACTGGTTAGAAAGAGTTAAACAACTAGTTAAGCTCCAGAGAGCAAGGTCTCCTTAGAATATGATAGGCGGGCATATAAGGTAAAGAGAGTTAGGTTGAGAGTTATCTTAATTATCTCTTAAACACTTCTAAAACTCAACACACTCTAAAACATTTCAACACTCTTTGATATTCTTTAAAATATTTTTATTGGCGTTATTCAATCCCACAATTTAAGTTTTGTTATAATGTTAAACTGTAAAAATAATATTAACAATAATGGGTGTGTCGTTACAACTTTATAACATTTTAAACACTAACTAATACTCAACACACGTAAGTTGCCAATGAAGTCATCTATCATTACTTTACGTACATGAACAATATGGAGTTATTTAACGTTGAGCAAGCGAGTTTACAGAAACAGAAAGAATTTTCCAAAGAACAAACTATGTTGTTCGTTCGGTAACCGTCGTAGAATGGCGAAGAGCGAGCAGTAAAATACTGTTGAGAACCGGGGTATAACAAGGAAAGAACCTCGAAGTTTCTTACAACCTTGAATGAAGACAAATAAAAAACGAGCAACAAATTTAACACTGATGATGCAATATCTATAATGGTTAGATACATTAATATGATTCTCATCTACAGTCACATGCTGATCAGGTAGTTCATGCTTTTATGTATGTATGTATGTTTGTATGTGTGTGTATGTATGTTTGTATGTGTGTGTGTATGTATGTTTGTATGTATGTATTTCAAATCAAATATTAAAACCCAATTCCATAAGAACAGTTTTCCAATTACGGAAGAGGAAAGCATTTGATATTTGAATGATAGAGTGAATGAATGACTGCACGAATGAATAAACAAATGAGTGAATGTATGGATAGACGATTTAATGATTAATTGATTAATTGCATGGATGAATGAATGAATTAGCAGAACGAACCAACAAAAAATACTACTACGACTGAATAATAATAACCAACAAATGAATGAATGTATGTGAGCATAACCACAGCAACAACTACCACTACTACTACAACTACTACTACTGCTTCTGCTGCTTCTACTACTGTTGCTCTTTCTACTACTACTACTACTACTACTACTAAGGCTAAATAATAATATGAAACATAATAATTTAAAATGCACTCTCATAACTGGCTTAACCGACGTCAGTGTAATGAGTTTTGCATCACATTTCCGGTTTAGCAAAATCGGAAGCATTTTTAATAAAGTACCCACACTCACATACACACACCACATACATACGAACACATACATACATACATACATACATACATACATACATACATACATACATACATACATACATACATACATACATACATACATACATACATACATATATACATACAAACAACTATGTTTTTATTTGATAAATAACCACTTACATTATAATAAACAATGGAGCAGAAAGGTCAAGCAATAAAACCTCAACGACATAGCAAACTCAACTTTACTCTTGTGCTGATAAACTTACATTCTTTCATTCATTCATTTACTCGTTCGTTGGCTTGTCGTTCATTCGTTCACTCATTCATTCATTCACTCGTTCATTCGTTCGTTCGTTGGTTTGTTTGTTCTTCGTTCTTTTTTCATTATCATATATTTTTTACTTTTTTATGTTTAGACGCATTTCTGCTTGAGGTTATATTGCTGTGTATATGTCGTAAAATATTTTTTTGTCTGCTTGTTTGTATGTTTGTCTGTCCATCTGTCTGCCTCGATGTATGTGTGAGCAAGATCCTTACATATAAATACATACACGCATAAACTAACAAACACGTGTAGATACACATGCAGATACATACTTGAACGAATGTACACAAACAGACATTCTACTATACACATACAAAAACAAACAGCCAGACACACACACACAAAGAGAGAGGGAGAGAGAGAGAAAAAGAGAGAAAAAGAGAGAGAAAAAAGAGAAAGTAATAGAGAGAGAGAGAAAGAAAAAGAGAAAATGAGAGAGAAAAAGAGAGGAAAGGAGACATATCTAGACAAATATGCATAATCTTGATAATGCAGAAACCAAACATGACCAAATGAATAACATTAACCCCGTCCGGATGGCAAACATCCCCATTCAACCAAACAATCAGCCAACTAAAAATCAACCCATCAACCAATAATTTGTTTATTCATTCATTCAATCATTCATACATTCACTCAATCACTCACTCACTCACTCATTCACTCACACATTCATTCATTCATTCATTCATTCGTTCGTTCGTTCAAACAATCGTTCAATCAATCATAATATTTATTATTCAATCAGAGTCAATCAACAATTTTGTTATTCACTCATCTATTTTTTCATTCCGTAATCAATCATTTAATCAAATAACTAACATATAAGCCTATCAGTCAATCAGTCATTCAATTAATCAATCAATCAATCAACCGACCGACCAACCAACCAACCAATCAACCAGCCAACCAACCAACCAACCAACCAACCGACCAACCAACCAACCAACCGACCAACCAACCGACCAACCAACCAACCAACCAACCAACCGACCGACCAACCAACCAACCAACCAACCAATCGACCAACCAACCAACCAACCAATCGACCATATTTATTTTGCAGCATGTCGTGCATATTTGTGATATTAAGCACACTGTTGTGCATAACTGAACAAGCTTACGTGTATGTGTGTGTGTGTTTGTTTGTTTGTGCCTGCGTGTGTGTATATATGTGTGTGTGTTTTTGTATGTATGTATGTTTGTGTGTGTGTGTGTGTGCCTGTGAGATCGACATTAATAACAACGACAACATTACTATTACTGTCAATACTGACAACATCGTCACCATTAAAAACAACAACAACAACAACATCATCAACAATAACACCAACAACACCAACATCAACAACAACAACAACCTCATCATCATCAA
>NW_008704785.1:1238793-1242023 GCF_000326865.2 Helobdella robusta
ATTGTATAAAACATCTGGTAGGGATTTTGTTGCATTAGTCCAACGGGTGATCTCTGAGTCGTGAATGTTTTCCTTAATCGACTTTATCAATGTTACGTGGCATTGTAGCGACGATAGATGGTTGAAATCATTTTGGTGTTGACGCTGTTTCAGGACGTTGCACGCCATTTGAATATCGTTGCTTTGGATTTGGTTGTCGACTTTTTTGTATTTGTTCTTTGATTCCTTCCACAGAACTCTCATTTCTTTCTTGGTGTTTGTTTTTAAGTGTCCCCGAAGTTTTAATCTCATTAGCTCTGTGTGATGTTTTAGCGATTTTATGTTTAACCCTCCACTTTTGTAAGGCAACTACAAAACTTCAGCAACACAACTACTTACGGGAAGAGACAACCAATCTCTTACAGCTTCGCATATCAACGGGTCTAGGCTGTTACCTATCCAAGTTAGCGAAATATCGTATAATCGCAATTGGAATGATAATTGAGACGGAATGAAGAGACGTAGGATTTGAAGTTTCCATTGAGCTGTTGTATTCAAGTCGCTGATTACTTGCAACATATCCGTTAGCTTCTTTTGGAGTATCTTTTTTTCCTTGACGTTTTTGCATTCAAAATCATAAGATTTACCTAGATACTCAAACCTGTCATCGACGCCTATCTGAGGTATTGTTTCGTCGTCTATTGTTAGCTTCGGCAGAAATTATTCAAATGCGCCATCCCGCTTTCGCATCCCGAATGGGCAACACTTGTCGACTCTTATCTTCATGCCAGACCATTTGCACCAGGATTGGTTAAGATTGATTAGAGTCTGAGAACCATCAGAGCTGTTTGTTATAATAGCTGTATCGTCAGCGAATTGCAGCCATGCTCTGTATTTTAGATTAGCCGCAGGGCCTCATAGGTATCCACATTGTTCATATTCTTTTTTTTTAACAACAACAATTTAACAATTTTATTAATGGAGACCTGAAGCAATGCTTGTATGGCCACCTCCAAAAAAAAAACATAACGTAATATGACCAGAAATAAACAAAACACTATATAACATAATTAGCAAAAAGAAATGTTGCAAAACTGAAATTGTTCAATTTACTTTAACATAAATATCTCTAAAATTAAAGTTCTAATCAATTAAACTATAATTTTAATGTTCATAATATAAAAACCAAAGTGTCATGAAAACATATTGATGAAATATAAATGATATTTAACATAAACTTTAGTTTTATATATTTAATTGAACAGCAGAAAAATATCCAAAATTTAACAGTATAATTATTGATTTCTTAAACTTAATTATGTTAGACAATAATTTTATATTAGAAGATAAGGAGGACCATAATTTATTACCATAAATAAATAAAGAATTAGAGAGCAGATCAGTTCTTACAGTTGGAACATAAAATTCAGTATGTCTAGTTTGTCTCTTAACAATTGAGTTAAATTTAATAATAAATTTATGGAAATAACTATACATTTTTAACTTAACCATTTTGTAAATAAATATTAAGATTCTTAAAACGTACAAATAATTAATTGATAAAATACCAGATTTTTTGAAAAAATAAGTTATATGATCAAACATATGAAGATTATATATTATTATTCTTATAAAATAATTTTGACACCTAGTAAGGATTATTATATGTGATTTTGTATTTTTACCCCAAACGATGATGCAATAAATAAAATAAGGATAAATTAATGTAAAATATAAATTTAATAAGATTTTTTGTGGAAATCTTTGTCTTAGTTTATTTATAACACCAAGCCCCCTAGAAATTTTCTTTGAAATATCCAGAATATGTTCCTTTTAATTCAAATTACTTGAGAGTGTTACACCCAAGAATTTTATCGAATGAACTCTAGGGATTAAGTTATGATCAATAAAAATTTCAAAATTTATCAGGTTAGTAACAATAGATGGACCAAACAAAATACATTTGGTCTTTGATAAATTTATCTTCAATTGATTGAATTTCATCCATGAAGAAATTCTAACTAATTCCTCATTTAACGCTTGAGTTAACTCGATTATAGATTTACCATTCAACAAAATCGTTGTATCATCTGCATATAATATGAATTTTAAGCGTGATGATGAATTCGTTAGATCATTTAAAAAAATGTTAAATAAAAGTGGTCCCAAGATGGAACCTTGTGGAACACCACATTTGATGGAACGAAGCGAAGAAACAGAATCACCCATTGAAACATATTGTGTTCTGTTACTTAAGTAACTTACAAACCATTCATAAGTGGAACCTCTAATACCAACATTAAGAAATTTCTTTAACAATAAGTCATGTCTTACAGTATCAAACGCTTTAGATATGTCTACAAACACTCCAATAGCCAAATCCTTAGATTCAATACTATTCAAAACATATTGATTTAAATCCAATATAGCTAATTCAGTAGAACAATTTTTACGGAAACCATATTGTCTATCACTAATTAAATTATAATTATCTAAAAATTTGGATAAACGATGATGGACAACTTTCTCCATAATTTTAGAAAAAGTAGAGATTATGGATATAGGTCTATAATTATTTATTAAATTACGAGAACCAGATTTATATAAAGGGATGACTTTTGACGTCTTCAAACAATTTGGAAAAATACCCTTCTGCAAAGATAAGTTTATACAATGGGTTAAAGGTTTAAGAATTGATAATATCGTTTGTTTAACCAAAAAATTTGAGGAGTAATCGTCAGCCTGTGAGTGAGAATTACTAAGCCCTTTCAGAATCCGTTGTGTTTTAATTTCTAAAACCTCAGGCATGAAAAATGTATGAGGATTTGAATGTGGCAAAAAAGTGTATATCTCGTCAGAACCTACATTATTAAGAACAGAGTTAAAATGAGAAGTAAAAAACTCATTAAAGGATTCACAAATTTCTGTTTTATCATCAATTATTTTATCATTAACTTTAATTAAATTAGGAAATTTAATTAAATTAGTTTTATTAATAGATTTATTAATTAAAGACCAAGTGAGTTTTAAATTATTTTTGTTTTTTTCCAAATTATTAATTATAAACTTTTTTTTTGCTAGACGTTTTAAGTGTGGGAAAAGATTTCTATACTTAAAAATATAAATATACGTATAAATTTGTTTATTTAAGGTAGTAGGGTGAGATAAAAATTTTGAGTACAATTTGTTCTTATTTTTTGCAGAGATTAAAAGACCTCGGGTTAACCAAGGATGTCGTTTTACTTTACTAT
>NW_008704785.1:1242683-1246055 GCF_000326865.2 Helobdella robusta
CGAAATAAATATTCAATGAAATAAAATAAAATAAAATAAAATGAATTAAAATGAGAAAGTAGTCTACGATGCTCGCCATTATAGATATAAAATGCGTACAACGAGAAATGTAATCAGTCTTAATATAGTTATTATACATTTGAATGTCTGTCGCAATAGATGGCGTATGATGATGATATTACTGAATTAGTTAAATCGTAACATAATTGTTCAGTCCAAATAAAATTTGCAAGAGATAGTCATAATGACAATAATAATAATAACAATACTAACAATAATAATAACAATAACAATAATAATAATAATAATAATAATAATAATAATAATAATAATGGGAACTCTTTTATTAATAATAATAATAATAATAATAATAATAATAATAATAATAATAATAATAATAATAATAATAATAATAATAATAATAATAATAATGGGAACACTTCTTTTATTCACTCAAATATCATAAAACATACAGAATAATACAATCTTCAATATATATACTAATAAAAATCCAGATAAAATACTAATAAAAAATAATCAAGTATACGATAAATGCAAATTGGAGGCTTATTTAAAATGGTCATACAATGTTTCTATCGCAATATATAGCGTATGTCGATTTAATTACAGAGTTGATCAATATGTCAATAAGTGTATTAGAGCATGAAATTTTAATAGACTTTAAATTTAAAATATTAAAAAAGCCGATCGGAGTAATTTCAAATGTTTTTAAAATAATATCATAGTTTTTATAATCAAAAGTTAAACATGAATTTAAATTATTAATGTATTTCGATTGCTTGTAATTTTTAGAAAGAATTAGATTAGTTTCATGGCACACTGTCAACTCAACGAATTCAATTTTTTTGCGCTGTAGAATGGCGATGTCTGGACGTAGGTTGACGAACAGTTGTGACATTGGCAGGACTCCGTTCATTACGATATTAGCAAATATCAGGCAATCAGACGAACGGATTGACATCAAGCAATTGATAATTTTTGATAAAATTCTATCATGTCTTTCTCTATATCGTTTTAACGCGACTACAGATCCACAGTTGGAAACTACATGTTTGTTCGTTTGTTTAGCGCCACAGAGAGGACATAAGGAATTCAGTGTCTTACCCCATCTAAACAGATTAGCGTTAGTTGGCAGTTGCTGAATTAAATATTTTCTAGCAAATTTAAACAGAGTATCTGGCAGTAAATCGAGTTTCTTAGACCAGTTTGTTATTTGAGAAGATGATAATACGTTTGTTACCGACTTGATTAGGGAACCTTGACCCTGAAGCAAGACCACGTGATTTAGGGAAACAGCAATACGACCATCTTCAAATTTTTTTAGAGACTGAAATGACGTGGCTGAATTAGATAGCAAATTATCCACCATTTTGTAGTTTACCGCAGTTTCACGCCAAAGACAACGTATTTCATTATTTGAGTTTGTCTTGAAATAATTGCGGAGTTTTAATCTCATTCTCAACGCTGTGTCCTTGAGTGAAACAATATTGTGACCACCAAACTTTAAAGGTAGACAATAATAATAATAATAATAATAATAATAATAATAATAATAATAATAATAATAATAATAATAATAATAATAATAATAATAATAATAATAATGGGCAGATCTTTTATTTTTCATCAAATGCGTAAAATCAATAATTAATTAGTTAATATAAAAATAGTCATAATTAAAATGAAATCATAATCACATAATCATCATAGTTAGTCATCATTGCTCTTAATTTAAAATAAAATAAGTACAGCGATGATAAGATAGTTATGAAAATTGATTCACGCATTGTTCCGATCAAAATATATGGCATATGATGATGATATCACACTGCTAATTAAACTTTGGCGAAAATATTCGGTCCAGTCAATTTTAATTAAAGATAAATTGAAGGAATTGTAAAAGCTTATGGGCGATAATTCAAAAGAATTTATTAAAATGGTATAATGATTAAAATTATTCATCAGGTTGTTTATGAGATAGGTTGTATATTTGTCGAGTTTGTATTGCCTGGACTTGACAAAGTTTGTTTTGTGGCAAATAGTTAATTCAAGTATTTCATTCGTATTGTTGCTGAAAATGGTCTGGTCTAAGCGATCGGAATAGCTCTGATAGTGGACATGTCGCATCATCTTCTATTTCTGCGTAGGTGGCGATATTCGGACCAGCACATGCCTTGATATTGTTGATGATTATTGAGAGAACTTTGTTGTGGCGATTTAAGTAGTGTTTGAGTGCTGCCGTTGAACTACAATTTGAGAACACGTGTTTATTAGTTTGTCTCACGTTGCAAAGAAGGCATAATGCATTGGTTGTTTTGCCCCATCTTTGAAGGTTAGCATTTGTAGGCAGTTGTTGTGTAATTTATTTTCTTACAAATTTATAAAGGATTTCGGATAGTTTTATTGTCGATTTAAACCATCATGCAATCTCTGAGTTGTGGATATTTTCATTTACTGATATGACCAGAGCTCCTTGACACTGCAATATCGACAAGTGGTTCAGGTCCCTCTAATGGTGTTGTCGTTTGAGAGCTTCAAGTCCCTCTGCTTAATATCAACATTTTCCGGAATGAGATTGTCAACTTTTCTGTAAGTGTTACATGTTTCATTCCAGAGAGATTTTATTTCATCGCTTGCGTTTTGTTTAAAGTAACCACAGAGTTGCAGCCTCGCCATTTCAACATGGCACTTAAGCAATTTTACGTTGAGGCCTCCAGATTTGTAGGGCAGAGAAAATATTTCTGCGACGCAGCTGCTTACTCATGGTCAGCCAATTTCTCACGGTTTCTGTTATCAGATGGCCTAATGTATTTTCTATCCATGTCAATAAAATGTCGTACATACGAAGTTCAAATATTAATTGGGATGGAACAAAGCGTCTTAGAATTTCAAGTTTCCACTGGACGGATGTATCTAATTCATCAATGTAGTAATATTCGTTTGAGTTTACTATGTAGTAAAGTCATAAAGTCGAAGTCATAAATTTTTCCAAAATATGTGAAATGATCATTGATGTTGATCTGAGGGATCGTCTCGTTATCTATTGTTAAGTTTGGGAGAAATTGTTCATATCTTCCGTCGATTTTTTGCATCCCAAATGTACAACATTTATCTATTCTCATCCTCATACCTGTCGATCGGCACCAAGTTAGATTGAGATCAATCAGTATTTTGGCTCCCTCTGTACTGTTTGCAATGATTGCTGAATAGTCAGCAAATTGGAGCCAAGGTCGTGACTAGGCTAGCAATTTGTTCCCAAATGTATCCGCATTGTTGGTAATATTTTTAATGTAATACTTCCATTAGAGGATTGAAGTATAAGTTGAAAAGCACGGGGGAGCTGGGATCGCC
>NW_008704785.1:1248579-1257189 GCF_000326865.2 Helobdella robusta
CGCAACTAATCAATCAATTCAATCAAATCAACCAACAAATCAGCCAAGCGGCCAACCAACCAGTCTCCAGCACCAACTTAGAAAATCAAAAGGCCATAACAAACGTCATACATCAAAAAACCAATTATTCAACTAAACAATGAACCAAATAACTTACAAACCAACCAACCAATTGACTAACTGACCACCATAGATATGAAATCAGCTCTAAGTAGGCAGGCCGTATTGAAGATGGACCGTACAGAGCTAGAGGATAGGTACCTGACCCTCTATGATGAAAATATAGTGCTGAAAAAATATGGCCGAAAAAGAGATGAAGAAATTAAAAGGTCTTCGGTGATTTTAATTCTTTGTGTTTTGTTTATTAGTTCTGTATCTTTGTTTGTTTGTCTGTTTGATCGTTTCATTCGTTTGGTTGTTTGTTAATAAGCTTGTTCGTTCGTTCATTAGCTTGTTCATTCGTTGGTTTGTTTTTGTATATGTGTATGTTGTATGTATATGCATGTTTTTGTTTAAATTCATTTTATAAATATCCATCTCAACAGATTGGGGGCCATACAGTTGAGACTTGAGAATGACAGGAAGAAGTTATTGGTTGATTCGGACGGTTATAATAATAATATTAATAATAATATTATTAAGAGTAATAATAATAATAATACTTATAACAATAATAATATTAATAATATTAATAATAATAATTATAAAAATAGTAACAATAACAATAACAACAAAGGCAAAAGAATTCCAGAAACCCACTACATTGATCAGATAGAGCAGTTGCAAGACAGAGTCTGCCAGCTAGAGAAGAATAACGAAAATTTAAGAATGAAAGTTATTATTATTATTATTATTATTGTTATTGTAGTTATTAATGTTGTTATAAGTAAAAATAAAATGAAATAGTTTATTTTCATTTTCTAGGTGGCAGTTTTAAAGCAGCAAACCGTCGTTCAGCCGCAGTCCAACTTGATGTATGGATATGTGTCATCTAGAGTTGATACGGTCTGTGTGTGTGTGTGCGTGCGTGCGTGTGTGTGTATGTGTATGTGTGTGTACGTATTTGTGTTTATTATTATTGTTATTGTTCCATTGTTTCATTTGTTGTTATTAATCAAAGGGTGTTTTGAAGAATATAGATCCAAAGATCATAAAGAACGTCAGGAAGATCGTTCAGCAGAAGCAGTTCAAAGCGTCAAAGTTAGTACAAACAGAATTAATGAATGAATGAATAAATGAATGAATAAATGAATGAATAAATGAATGAATGAATAAATGAATGAATGAATGGATGGATGGATGGATGAATGAATGAATGAATGAATGAATGATAAATGAATAAAAGAATGATTTTTCTATTTTTCTTCGCAGAACCACGCAAAGACTATCCCAATCTCAGCTAAACATACCTCAGCAACTTCAACAACAGTTCTATAGCAGCAGTCCTGATCAATTAGTGTATGTGTGTGTGTGTGTATGTGTATGTGTGTGTGTATATGTGTAAGTACATACATACATTTATACATTCATTCATCTATGTGCGCATACTAACATACAAACGAACAAAGTAAGAGACAAACATGCAAACATACAAACAAACAAACATACAAACTAACAAACATACAAACAAACAAACATACAAACAATAAAGTATACAATACACAAACAAACACGCCTATAGCGGAGACACTGCACCCAACGTCAACATGGTCGATAAATCCGAACTGTTGGTAGCACTCTACTTTCATTATGGCATTCAAATTTGTAATAAATAATTATTAAGTAAACAAATAAACAATAATAATAATATCAATAATAATAATAATAATATTAATAATAATAATCATCATCATCCAAGAGACCACATGATGAATGAAAACGCAAAGAAGTTTGACGAGTATGAGTCAATTATTGCTGCCCTGAAGCAGCAGGTATTATCCTGATGATGATGACGATAATAATAGTAATAACAACAACAACAATAATAACAATAACAATAATAATCATAATAATAATCAAAAGAATAATAATCATAATACATTTTTTTTTTACTTATTTCCAGATTCTTCTTACGGACAGCGAACACTCTAAAGAGATTAGCTATTTGAAGTCTAAACTTAACGACGATCAAAAGTTATTATTATTATTGTTATTGTTACTATTTTAATTATTATTATTATTATTATTATTATTTACATTGTTATTATTATTTAATGACATCCAAATCTAACTTCATACTCGTCATTATTATTTTAGTGAAAGATAGATTGATAGATAGATAGATAGAGAGAGAGAGAGAGAGAAAGAGAGAGAGAGAGAGAGAGAGAGAGAGAGAGAGAGAGAAAGGAGAAAGAGAAAGTGGGATGGGAAGAAATAGTTCATATTGGCTAAAAATTTGTGTCCAACAAAAATTATTTCATGTGCAAATTTATCTTTGTGTATGTTCTTGTTTAGGTACATGTATGTTTGTGCTTATGTATGTTCTTCTATGTTTATGTATGTTCTTTTATGTTTATGTATGTTCTTCTATGTTTATGTATGTTCTTCTATTTTTATGTATGTTGGTTTATGTTTATGTATGTTTTTCTATATTTATGTATGTTCTTCTATGTTTATGTATGTTCTTCTATGTTTATTTATGTTCTTCTATATTTATTTATGTTCTTCTATGTTTATGTATGTTCTTCTATGTTTATTTATGTTCTTCTATGTTTATGTATGTTCTTCTATGTTTATATATGTTCTTCTATGTTTATGTATGTTCTTCTATGTTTGTGTATGTTTTTGTATGTTTGTTTATGTTTGTTTCTTTAGGAATGTTGTACATGAAAATGTGGAGCGAATAAAGTTGGAAAGAGACTTGAAGGAGAGGAATATGAATTTGCAACAGCTGCACGATCAAAATGCTGATCTGAAAGATGTATGTTGTTGTTTGTTTGTTTGTTTGTTTGTTTGTTTGTTTGTTTAATGGCTTGTTTGGTAGATGGTTTGTTTGTTTGAAGGTTTGTTTGTATGTTGGTTTGTGTGTTTGTTTTTATAATTGTTTTCTTCTTGTTGTTGTTCTTTCGTTCTTCAGTAAACAAGTCTCAAAAATAAACAACACAAACAACAACACCATCAACAACAACAACAACACCATCAACAACAACAACAACCAAACCAGAAAATGCAAGAGCTAAAAAGGATAAACGAGCAAGCGTTAGACGAGATCAACCGGCTTCAAATGCAGGCGAGGGCTGAAGAGAACAGAGTAATCGAGCTGCAAAAACAGCTGGATAGTAATAAACAGATTAAAGTCTCTAGTAGAGAGGTCCGATCGTTATTATTAATCGTTATTATGTTACCATTATTATTTTTATTATTATCAGTTAATTAATTAGCTAATTAACCGACTAATTAACCAATTACCAACTCAACAGTTAGAGATGCGTATAGCTGATTTAGAGCGCGAATGCGCCATCTTGAAGGATTCAAATTCGCGCCTAATCAGAGAAGGAATGCAAGAAAAACAAAATGGCGGACAGTCGGATAAGCGAGAGACGGCCCTCAAAATCCAGATAGCCCAGTTGGAGGCGGCCATGAAAGCCGATGTTGGAGACAAGGGGGTCATTCTTGAAAAATTGGCTAAAGAGAGGGGTGGGTTTGTTTTCTGTCTGTCTGCCTGCCTGCCTGTCTGTTTGTCTGTCTGTCTATCTGTCTTCTGCCTGCCTGTCTGTTTTTGTCTCTGTCTTTATCCCACACACAATCGCAAACAGCTAAGCATAAAAAACAAATCAACTTCAACATTACAAAAAATGACCTCACTTACACGTACACACACACACACAAGACAAACACACACCACAAACACACACAAACACACACATACACATAATCACACAGAGCAGAACGACAAAATAATGATAGAATACAGGGATATCAAAATAAAATATCATGAGCTGAAAAAAAATTATGAAATACTACACGAGCAAGCTGGTATCTTTGACGAGGTTATAATTATCATTATAATTAATTATGATAATTATTATTATTATAACTAAGGTATAATAATAATAATAAACTACGATCTAGAATGGAATGATAACGAATACGGATTTCATAGAGGCCTTAGCTATCGTTAAACAGAAAAAAACCAATGGCGAACTCGATGGTGACGTCATCTCCGGCTTTAAAATCGCCAAGCCGGATTTCGTAGAAAATGTTGATGACGATGTTGACAAAGATGACGGTATGGTTTATATATTTATTTAGTTATTCATTATGTTATTTTTATGACGGTTTTTGGCACGTTTGTTTGTTTGCTGGCTTTCGTGTTTGTTTGTTGGTTTTTGTGTTATGTATGTTTGTTCATTCATTCATACGTTTGTTCATTCATTTGTTCGTTCATTCATTCATTCATTAATTACGATGGAACGAACGAACGAACTAACATAAAGATGAAAATAATGAATAAGAAAAATTAAAAAATTGCTATATTGTATTAATTAATTAATTAATTAATTAATTAATTCTGAATGAGTGAATGAATGAATGAATTAATTAATTCATTCATTCATTAATTATTCAATTAATTGATTAATTAACCGCGAATATGCCCACAAAATGCAGTAAAGTCATTGCAAGCCCAGTTGACTGAAACAATATGCGAGCTTGAAAAAACGAGAAACCTTCTGATTGTCCAGTACAAAATAAATAAAGGATACCAAACTGAGGTTAGTGTACATTAATTAATTAATTCATTCATTCATTCTATCATTCATTTATTTATTCATTCATTCGTTTATTCACTCTTTCATTGATTTTATATTTCACTTGTTCATTCATAAGTTCGTTCGTTTATTCATCCATTCATTCAATTAATCATTCATTCAAACACTCATTTATTCTTTTTTTTACTTATTCGTTCTTTCACTCATTTATTCATTCATTCATTCATTCATTCATTCATTCATTCATTCATTCATTCATTCATTCATTCATTCATTCATTCATTCATTCATTCATTCATTCATTCACTTATTCACTCATTCATTCATTCATTCATTCATTCATTCATTTATTCATTCATTCATTCATTCATCCAGTTAGACACAATTAGCAAAAAAGCTGAGGAAATGAGGCGGGAGCATGAATGCCAGCTGGATGAATACGCACAACTCCTGGATATCAGAGCCGAAAGAATTAGGGCTGGTTGATTGATTGGTTGATTGAGTGATTGATTGAAATGATTGATTGTTGATTGAAATGATTGATTGAAATGATTGATTGAAATGATTGATTGAAAGGATTGATTGAAAGGATTGATTGAAATGATTGATTGAAATGAGTGATAGATTGAGAGATTGAAATGATTGATTGAAGTGATAGATTGAAATGATTAATTGAAGTGGTAGATTGAGAGATTGAAATGATTGATTGGAGTGATTAAAATGATTGATTGATTGAAATGATTGATTGATTGAAATGATTGATAGAAGTGATTGTTTGAGGGATAGATTGAGAGATTGATTGAGTGATTGAAATGATTGATTGAAATGATCGGTTGATTGATTGATCATTCTGTTGTAAATAATAATAATATTTATTATAATAATAATAACAACAACAATAATTTCAACAACACGACAGAAGCTGGAGATGCAATTAAAAGACATTGCATACGGGACGAAGCAGTATAAACTCAGTCAAGATCACATAGTAAATTTATCATTATTATTATTATTATTATTGTTATTATCATTATTATTATTGTTATTATCATTATTGTTATTATTATTATTGTTGTTGTTATTATTATTAATGTTGTTGTTATTATTATTATTATAATATAGGAGGATCGTGCATAACAATATTAACAATTTATTACAATATTAACATTTTATTTTATTTTATTTCATTTTATCTATTTTGATTTGATTTTATGTCTTCTGCAATAATAAAAGAGTTCAAATTATTATTATTATTATTATCATTATTATTATTATTATATCAAAAGTTATCAGGAGCCGAGAGCCATGATGAGGCAGACGTAGTCCTAGAGAATGGGCAGAACATGTTCGAGATACATATCAAATCAGTAAGCTAGGATGATGTTAATAAAATGAGAGATCTTCTATTTTCAAAGCCAGGCCAATGAAATGGTTAAAACATTGAAATGGTGAAACAATGAAATGGTGGAAGAAAGAAATGGTGTAACAATGAATTGGTAAAACAATGAAATGTCAATAAAAACCACTAGCTTATTTGCCTGTCGAGAGCCACAGAGAGGTCATAGAGGGCTTGGTGTTTATAATAATTATAATTTTATAATTATAATAACTATAGTTTTATAATTATTATAATTTATAATTTTATAATTAATAATTACGAGGTGCTGCTGTCTGAAGATTGTCTGAGACATTTGAATGACATACGACCGCATATATTCTGCACTTGGGAGTTTTATGATTTCGAATTGCAATCGACACCTGTATTGGTTGGGCCAAGGTATGTGTGTGTGTGTGTGTGTATGTGTATGCTTGTGTATGTGTTTGCGAGTGTGTGTGTGTGTGTGTGTTTGCGAGTGTGTGTACGTGTATGTATTGCCTCTTTTTTGTATACATGGGTATGTATGTATTTGTGTATGGGATATGTCTGTATGTGTGTGTCTGTGTATGAATACATACATACATGCACCCATGCATACATACATACATACGTATTTACACATACACACACGCACATGCACGCACACGCACAGAATGGATTTTGGCTTCACTTCTCAGTACGTGATCGATGTGGATGACTTTTTCATACACTACCTGCATAAAGTTCGTTCGTGTTGTTGTTATTATTATTATAGTAACAGTAGTAATAGTAGTAGTAGCAGTCGCAGTAGTAGTAGTAGTAGTAGTAGTAGTAGTAGCGGTAGTAGTAGTAGCGGTAGTAGTAGCAGTAGTAGCAGTAGTAGTAGTAGTAGAAACGGTTACATAGACATATTTTGATATCATCATGTCATCGTCGTCATCTTTCTCACCATCGTCATCATCATTTGCATCATCATCATCATCATCATCAACGTCGTCATCATCATCATCATCATCGTCGTCATCATCATCATCATCATCGTCGTCATCATCATCAGCAACAACATCGACATCACAATCAGGACAGCTGCTTACTGGAGTTACATCAATGTTTAGGCTCTGATTATAGAACTATAGCCACCGGGAAGATCAAACTGGCTGGAGTCCTGCAGAAGTCAAATGGCAGGCTCCATGGCACCATATACCTTTGTGGTCTGTTGGGACGATGATGGTGGTGATGATCGTGACTGTGGTGATGATGTTGATGGTGACGACGATGATGATGATGCCGATGATGATGATGATGATGGTGGTGGTGATTGTGATGACGATGAGTGATAAAATCGAGCGGAAGTCTTGCAAAGAACAATTGAAAGTTGAATAATACAACCTTCATCATTACCATGATCGCCACCATCATCATCATCAACATCATCATCATCATCATTGCAATGATCGTTATCAGGAGCGCAGGAAGGACAGACTCACGTAACCTTTGGCGTGGTCGAATATTGGGTGAGGTTGGTTGTTCCGATGGAACAGGCTCTAAGACTTTATAAGGTGTCTGTCTATCTATCTGTTTGTCTGTCTGTCTGTCTGTTTGTCTGTATGTGTTTGTTTGTCTGTCTGTCTAGAGAGACAGACAGACAAACTTATAGGAACCACACCTGTCTGTCTGCCTGTTTTTCTGTATATGTTTGTTTGTTTGTTTGTCAGTCTGTGTGTGTGTTTGTTTTTGTATGTTTGTTTGTTTGTATGTTTGTTTGTGTGTCTGTTTGTCTGTGTGTCTATCTATCTCTCTTATGTTACATTATAACTACAAACCATGCATTCACAAACAAAGGAACGCAGTAAAGCTCTTGGATACATTGAAAGTAATTTGAAGCATCACCAGCAGCAGCTGCTACAGCCTCTTGACGCCGTGGCTACCAAAAGGCCAGACGATAATATTAATAACTTGATTGTTGTCGTTAGGTCTTGCTCTAATGTTATGTCTCTAGATAACAATGGTTTGTTGGTTGGTTGGTTGATTGGTTGGTTGGTTGGCTGGCTGGTTGGTTGGTTAGTTGACTGGTTGGTTGATTGATTAAATGATTGACTGTAGATTTGTCGGTTGTTTTAGCTTTCCAATTTCATTATCCCAGTCACTTCCATACTTTTCAACATCGCTACTATCATCATTACCACCACCATCATCATCATCATCTCAATAATTATCATCACTACCATCACAATCATTACCATAACCCATCTCAGCCAAACAGCCTTCACCTTACTTCGTTTACCGCTTCTTCGACTTTGCGGATTACGATTCCTCCATCATTCATTCATCGAACGATCCTGTATTTGAGGATCGCAGGGTCTTTCCGGTTTATATGACGTCACAATTTCATCAGTATCTTTTGTCGCAGGTTGTTTTTCTCGTCGTATTGTTGAATCATGCACACAAACACACTACATACACACACACACACACACACAAACGAAACGAAACGAAATTTTATTTGTTTCTCAAAATGAAAAATAAAAGAAAGCAGGATGACCA
>NW_008704785.1:1257239-1258315 GCF_000326865.2 Helobdella robusta
CATACATACATGCATGCATACATACATCCATAAATACATACATACATACATACATACACACAAACACACAAACAAACAGAAAGAAAACAAGCCAAATGGCACAATGAACTTGAACATCTCATGGCAGTATAGCTACATGACAAAATTATCAGACCATTCAATAGCATCATCATCTGTCGTTAAGAATGTCAGTGTAGCCAAAAAGGTACCGCGCTTGGCTTTTTATAAGGCATTTGGATCGAGAGCTTCCGATTTCAAATCCGGTTTAACGACAGATTTAAACGCTGTTGTTGATGCTGCTATGTGTGAATTTACATTTCTAGTTAATTAAATCTGATTAAAATGTTTTAATCTGATATTAATCAATCGATTAATTTTTAATACGATTTAATTTACCCTGACTTGGATTTTTTTTACAGAAGGATAAAAATGTACTAAAGAAACAAGAGAGGCAAGTTTTGCTGGATGAAGACGATGGTCTTTCAGTTGATTCGCAACAACAAAAACAGCTACAACAACATCAACAACAACAGCAACAGCAAACTTGTATACCCGAAAAGCAATTAAGAAGTATTTTGTGTTGATATTTTTTTTGTTTTTGTTGATGTTGTTATTGTTGTTGTTGTTGCAAAGCGAAGATTGATTGATTGATGATGTTGATGTTGAAGTTGTGTTGTTGTTGATGTTGAAGTTGTGTTGTTGTTGTTGTCCAATGTAATTAAATATAAAATTAGTTTTATAACTTATAAATCAAAACAAATAATTGATTATTAAAAAAAATTGAAGATGGCGCAAGCAATGACGTCATGAAGTATGACGATGACTTCAATGTTGATAACAATGTTGATGTGTTGTCATTGTCACAAAGATCGTCATCTTCATCACTGTTGTTGTCTCAGCGAGGCTAGTTTGTTGTTTGTATATGTATGTATGTTTGTTTGTATGTTAAAACCAAAACATGATGAGTGACACTGAACCGTCAAACATCAAGTAACAAATGGATTAACATTTTGATTTGTCGTTTGTTGCGTGCCTGTGTTTGTGTGTCACACACACACACAAACACAGGCACGCAT
>NW_008704785.1:1259145-1262022 GCF_000326865.2 Helobdella robusta
TGAGATATTGTAGATGTTAAAAAATAATTTTTTTTGCCAAAAATTAACAGAGTCATAAAAGCCAAAGATCCCACTCTTCTGACGGTATATATATATATATATATATATATATATATATATATATAGAGAGAGAGAGGAGAGAGAGAGAGAGATGTGCCTGTGTGACTTGTATGTGTGCTATATAATAATCGTTATGGTTCGATTTTTACTACTAAGGAATAATTAAATGATATGAATGGTAATGAAAATTTAAGATAAAAATAGTATTATAAATAATATTATAAATAATGATTTTGATTTTGATTTTGATTATTCACTTTTTTTCTCTTTCTAAAGTTCCCTTGACCTACGATCGAACTCTTGAAGGCGACAACCAAGATTTATTGGTGGGATTATTATTATTTTTTTTATTATTATTATTATTTAATTACAATTTATTATTATTATCGTTAGTCATAGTAAAATCAACAGTAAAGCTAGAAGTTGTAGTAGTTGTGGCAGCAGCAGCATCAGTAGTAGTAGTAGTAGTAGTAGTAATAGTAGTAGTAGTAGTAGTAGTAGTAGTAGTAGTAATAGTAGTAGTAGTAATAGTATTAGCAGTAGTAGTAATAGTAGCAGTAGTAGTAGTATTACTAATATTACATCTGTCTGCCAATTTTACATCTGTGGCAGCAGCAGCAGCATCAGTAGTAGTAGTAGTAATAGTAGTAGTAGTAGTAGTAGTAGTAGTAGTAATAGTAGTAGTAGTAATAGTATTAGCAGTAGTAGTAATAGTAGCAGTAGTAGTAGTATTACTAATATTACATCTGTCTGCCAATTTTACATCTGTGGCAGCAGCAGCAGCATCAGTAGTAGTAGTAGTAATAGTAGTAGTAGTAGTAGTAGTAGTAGTATTAGTAGTAGTAGTAGTAATAGTATTAGCAGTAGTAGTAATAGTAGCAGTAGTAGTAGTATTACTAATATTACATCTGTCTGCCAATTTTACTCCATATTCAGAACAAGAAAATTGGCCATAACAATAATAATAACAATAATAATAACAATAATAATAACAATAATAATAATAATAATAAATACAATGGTACTGGTACGTACGAATCAGCACAATCCGTAAGTTCTTTTCGTGTATTCCTTTTTTCTCCCCATTTCAATATGATGAAACATCATCATCATCATCATCTTAGTGGCAATACCATTCATGAATAAGATGATGAAGGATCATTTTGACGTTAATCATAAATAATAATGACATTAATAATAATAAATAGTGATAATAAATAATAATAATAATAATAATAATAAATAATAATAATAATAATAAATAATAATAATAATAATAAATAATAATAATAACAGCCCCAGGCAGGCACATCAAAAAGTGCCCTTGAAAACTATAAAGCCGACGATGACGACGACGATGATGATGTTGAAGAAGATAGCAATAATTATTATTATAGTAATAAAAATAATAATTCTAATAAATATAATTACGGCGATGATGATGATGATGATGATGATGATGGGGGTGGTGCTGATGGTGATGAGGATCAGGTCGCTGTTACAATTTCGTACGTCAGATTGACGTCTGGATCGCCTATCTTGGATGATGAAAAAGTGTGTGTGTGTACGTGTTTATATGTGTGTGTGTGTGTTTATATGTGTGTGTGTGTTTAGATGTGTGTGAGTGTGTTTAGATGTGTGTGTGTGTGTGTGTGTGTGTGTTTAGAGGTGTGTGTACTTGTTTATATGTGTGTGTGCTTAGATGTGTGCGTGCTCGTGTTTATATGTGTGTGTGTTCATTTTTGTGTGTGTTCGTTTGTGTGGACGTATGTAGTCTGTGTTTCCAAATTGTTTCCAAATATATGTGGGTGTGTGTCTTTGTGTCTTTTAACTTTGCGTTTGTGTGTGTTTTTGTGGATGTGTATGTAAGATTTTAGATATGTGTGATTGTATCTTTGTAGCTATGTTTCTGTATGTTTTTAAATATGTACGTATACACTCACACACACGCACGCACACACGCACACACATGCATGCACACACACACGTACAACTTGAAGGTACAGATGTTATACGTGGCGTACGAGTTCATTGGCGCCCCGCCAGAGGAAACGGAAGCTCCACATTCTCTGCCCAAGCCCTCTCGACCCGATCAAAAGATTAATTTTAATTTCACCAAAGGTTCTTGTTGTTGTTGTTGTTGTCGCCAGTAGCAGCGGAAGTCGTAATAAGAGTGATGGTAGTAGAAACACCAGTTATAATAGCAGTAGTAGTAGTTGTAGTAGCAGTAGTAGTAGTTGTAGTAGTAGTAGTTGTTGTTGTAGTAGTAGTATTAGTAGTAGTAGTAGTAGTTGTAGTAGTAGTAGTAGTAGTTGTTGTTGTTGTAGTAGTAGTATTAGTAGTAGTAGTAGTAGTAGTAGTAGTAGTAGTAGTAGTAGTTAGTTGTAGTAGTAGTAATAGTAGTAGTGGTCATAGTAGTAGTAGTCGTATAGTAGTAAAGTAGTAGTAGTAGTTGTAGTAGTAGTATTAGTAGTAGTAGTAGTAGTAGTAGTAGTAGTAGTAGTAGTAGTAGTAGTAGTAGTAATAGTAGTAGTGGTAGTAGTAGTAGTAATCGTAATAGTAGTAAAGTAGTAGTAGTAGTAGTAGTAGTTAGTAGTAGTAGTAATAGTATTTTTATTTTTGCAAACGTTCAAGTTTTCAAAGTGGACAAAGAGACGAATTCTTTGAGAAGAAAAAATTTGGAAGACATGATGGCCGATGGTCACCCAAGCCAAGGAAGGTAACCAATCAATTAATCAATCAATCAATCAATCAATCAATCAATCAATCAATCAATCAATCAATCAATCAATATCAATCAATCAATCAGTCAGTCAG
>NW_008704785.1:1262346-1294846 GCF_000326865.2 Helobdella robusta
TTGTTTTTTTTTTCCAACAGAACAAGTTCTTCCGATCATTCTCTCACTCTCTCTCTCACTCACTCACTCACTCATTCACTCACTCACTCACTCACTCACTCACTCACTCACTCACTCACTCACTCACTCTCACTTTCTCACTCACTCACTCACTCTCACTCACTCACTCACTCACTCATTCACTCACCCATTTATTCATTCATTATATTTATTTATAATTATTCATAAATATAGTCAAGGACGACTCGAAAGAGGACTCCTTGATCGGCTATATGAAAGTTACAGTACGATGCTACGATACTCTAAAGAGCTTACAAAATATCCAATATTAATAATAATTAATATTATCAATCAATAATGATTAATAATCTCATTAAATAATTAAAATAATAATATTAATAATTATTTATTATTATTATTAAATAATAATGAATATGGCTATGAGGGTGATGATGTAGACAGAATTGATGACAAATTGTTACTAGTATTAGTATTATTATTACTGTTATTATTATTATTAATATTATTGTCGTTGTGGTTGTTTTTAATATCATTCTTATCATTAGTCCTCTTTTTACTCGTCAACAACATTCTAAAATGCATTAATTAGTTTAGCAGTGATGGAAGTAGGTTTCAGATGTTTCTGCAGCCTTAGTGATCTAACCGTAATGGGTAAATTCTCCGTAGAAACATGCGCGAATGAATTTTACAACGGTCCTCTTATGCATGATGACTGCAATATGAAAAATGACTTTTCCTTGGAGGTAAACTCCTCAAATAACTTAACATTTGACGAAGCAGAATCTACATGCATCGTTATCAAGCCTTCCGACGAACCTCTCAATAACGAAACATTCAAAACAGATTCTTTTAGCGTCAGCTGGTTGACCGTCGCAGGTATAACAACAACCATTTTTTTCATCATGCTGATCGTTTTACTGATAACCAAAAAGTTGGGTATGATGGGGAGTTGAACCTCGGGTACGGTTCCGCATCCTATTCCGCCTCGGGAGGTTTCCATGATAGCGATGTCGGTAACAACTGATAAAACATCAACTGTGTCGATCGGTACAACGACTTCGGAGGATTTTCTGCCATGATCTATGGATATTTCCAAACATTCATACTACAATTACGTTTATCAAAATTGTTCTTATGTGATCTCTTGAAAATAATATCATTTCGATTAATATTGATCTTTAAATTGCCGCGCGTAGATAGAATACATTTGTCAATGCAGATTTGAAAGAATTTTATTTCGCAGTTACGTCATTTTTTTTAATAAACAACAAACATCAACATTTTCGGTTTGAAAGAATTTAAATGTTAAATTATAAAATTAATAAAAATATACTGTAAATGAAACTTCGTTGCAACTTTGTCCTTATTTTGTTGCAAACAAACTCAATTTTAACAAAAGCTTATGGCCAAAAATATGACTACATCGGCTGCTTTCAATGGGTTCGATCACCTTTATTCGAAATTCATGATGATGTCGAAGATTGTGCTGCCAATTGCAAGTTTACGAATCCATTTAATAACATGATCGGCTTGAAGAACGGCCGCGAATGTCACTGCGTAAGCGGGGTCAGTTCGGCAGTGGCTTCCTGGCGGTGCAACATGTTCTGTAAGAACTTCTCATGCGGTGGGATTGAGTTTTATTCAGTTTATAAAATTCAACCACGTCAGGAACACGACATATATTATTGCCATTTGCATCCGGAAAAGTCAGAGAACGCCATATATTCACGAAATTTTGACAATCTGGATAGCCTTGAAATGTGTGCACATTTCTGTTTGGAAATGAACATGACATTCTTTAGGAAGACAATATTTCATAATAAATGCGACTGTTTCCAGGAGGTCAATTATGGACTTTTTTCTCGCTCAGCCGATGAAAGCTTCCGCGTTAAATTATGCTCCAAAAATGAAGCAGAAATTTGTGAATATTATTTTGAATCTCTTAGAGATCTGCCGACTATATTTTCAACGCGTTTATTTTACGAATTCCAAAGAGGAGTATCAACGTTCTCTCACTGCAAAACCATAAACTATGAAATACAAGAAAGGTGTCCAGAAGGTTGTAGTGAAGGCTGGAATGGAGATTCGTGCAGAGAAAGAGATTGTACGAGGAACAATGGTGACTGTGGTGACGAGATGAAATGTATTGAGTCCACGGTCAATGGTAATAAGTACGTTGAATGCGTCTGCCCATTGGGCACCGTAAGAAACAAATGGTACTTGTGCGAGGTGTTTAGGAAGAACGTGGTTCAGCATAACGAATACATAGGTAAGCCTAGAGATGACCCCTCAGAAAATTTGACAAAAGCATCATATAACGGTTTTCTTGGGCAACGACCTTATACCAGATGTATTTGGATTGCTGTAGCTCTTCAAAGTTTATATTCCGTTGGATATTTAAGAGTTTACGGGAGATTATGCCATAATAACTACGTTTGCCGACAGCAAGATGGATTTGTTGCTAGGCTCAGTGAAAATACTCTCGTTGAGAATGAATTGAATGTGGAGAGTTTAAAAACATGCGGCTACGGACCTGAAAAAGCCAAACAAGCAGGAAATCCCATGACTATTATTTGTGAAGACTTTGCACTCCGTTCAAGATATGTCATTTTGCACCCGTCGGCTGGAAAGTTTAGCTACGAGGGATTCTTTCTTTCATTGTTGGAAGTATATGAAGTTAGTTGCGGTGTCTTGAACGGAAGATGTGAACAAAGGTGCACTGAATCGAAAGATGGAGACGCACACGTTGTCAGCTGCAGTAGTTGGACTGATGAACAAGCTGTAACAAACTCAGTTTACGGATGTTACTTGAAAGTGTCAGGTGACCTTCACTTTGAGAAGGCTGGATTGTCGTACATGCAATGTAGAGATGCCTGTACTTTAATTTCAAAAAGTTTAACAGTGATGCAAGCAGGTTTCAAATGTTATTGCAGCAGTAATTTGAGCATAGCTGGTAACATCCCAGTGGAAGATTGCAAGAAAGGCCATTACAGATCCAACCTTATATTTGATGACTGTGACATGCAAGATGATTTTTGCAATAAAGTTATTGGAACTTTAAACCTCATTACAACAACTTCCAAAGCTACCAAACATGAAATTTATGATACAAATTCTAGTGAGACTTTAAAAACTTCCAAAGCTACCAAACATGACATTTATGATACAAATTCTACTGAGACTTTAGAAACCATCGTCATCATCAAGCCTTCCGACGAACCCACAAACATCATAACATTGCAAACGCAGCTTCACGATTCTTACAACATATATTTGGTCATCACGTCAGGTGTGACCACCATCGCCTTCCTCTTCATGCTAGCTCTTTTAGTTAGAGAACTGAAATTTAAACGTGTGATATCAAAAAGAACAAGCAAAACGTCAGGTAGAAGCTCAACGATTTCAAGCGACGGTGAAGTTAGATCATCAAGAAACAGTTTGAGCGTAAATAGTAGTGAAGCAATATAACTCTATGTATAGAAAAAAAGATGTCCAATCAAAACCCATCAACAAAACCAACTAATCAACCAGTTAATAACGTTTAGAAGTTTTGTAATATATGTTTCAATATTATTCTGTCTGTTCCGTTGGATATTTAAGAGTTTAAAGGGGGTTATGCCAAAATGAAGACGATTGCATTCATCAAAATAGATTTGTTGCTAGGCTCACTGAAAATATTTTCGTTAAGAGTAAATTTAATGTAGAGAGTTCTAAGACATGCAGCTACGGAAAGCCAAACAAGCAGGAAACCCCGTGAATATTATTTGTGAAGATTTTGCACTCCGTTCAAGATATGTCATTTTGCACCCGTCGGATGAAAAGTTTGGCTACGATGGATTCTTTCCTTCACTGTTGGAAGTATATGAAGTTAGTTGCGGTGTCTTGAACGGAAGATGTGAACAAAGGTGCACTGAATCGAAAGATGGAGACGCACACGTTGTCAGCTGCAGTAGTTGGACTGATGAACAAGCTGTAACAAACTCAGTTTACGGATGTTACTTGAAAGTGTCAGGTGACCTTCACTTCGAGAAGCCTGGATTGTCATACATGCAATGTAGAGATGCCTGCACTTTAATGTCAAAAAGTTAAGCAGTGATGCAAGCAGGTTTCAAATGTTATTGCAGCAGTAATTTGAGCATAGCTGGTAACATCCCAGTAGAAAATTGCATGAAAGGCCATTACAGATCCAACCTTATATTTGATGACTGCCTCATGCTTAACAATTTTTGTGAAGAAACTGAGAATACTTCGCACAGCACTAGATTAACTACCAAAATTAACCACACAGATACAAAGAAGACTTTGGAAACCATCGTCATCATCAACCCTTCCAACGAACAACCCACAGCCACATCTAGCGAAGAGACGGATGATTATGAATCCTACAAAGAAAAGTTGATCATTGCAGCCAGTGTGAGTACGGCCACCTTTCTGTTAATGTTAGCTGCAATACTTGGACACATCATGTTTACAAGGAGGGATCAAAAAAGAGTAAGCCAAACCTCGAATATGAGTTCTGTGAGTTCAGGTACGAGTGGAGCCAAATCACCAGATGACATTTTGGAGAGTGTGAACAGGCAGTTAACAGAGCATGAATAAATTTTCCATTTTAATAGTATAATACTACATTATAGTTTTTAAAATTGCATATTTTTGAAATTAATTTGAAATGCTATTAATTTAAACTATGCAATTTTATCGGAAAAATTTTCAAGTTTAAGATTTTTAAATAAATATAAAAATGTACACTAAAAATGATATATATGTAAAATGTACAGTAAATATTATAAATTAAAAATCACAGGACAGTTTTATTCATGCTTCGGAGGATTTTCTGCCATGATCTATGGATATTTCCAAACATTCATACTACAATTACGTTTATCAAAATTGTTCTTATGTGATCTCTTGAAAATAATATCATTTCGATTAATATTGATCTTTAAATTGCCGCGCGTAGATAGAACACATTTGTAAATGCAGATTTGAAAGAATTTTATTTCGCAGTTACGTCATTTTTTTTTAATAAACATCACACATCAACATTTTCGGTTTGAAAGAATTTAAATGTTAAATTATAAAATTAATAAAAATATACTGAAAATGAAACTTCGTTGCAACTTTGTCCTTATTTTGTTGCAAACAAACTCAATTTTAACAAAAGCTTATGGCCAAAAATATGACTACATCGGCTGCTTTCAATGGGTTCGATCACCTTTATTCGAAATTCATGATGATGTCGAAGATTGTGCTGCCAATTGCAAGTTTACGAATCCATTTAATAACATGATCGGCTTGAAGAACGGCCGCGAATGTCACTGCGTAAGCGGGGTCAGTTCGGCAGTGGCTTCCTGGCGGTGCAACATGTTCTGTAAGAACTTCTCATGCGGTGGGGTTGAGTTTTATTCAGTTTATAAAATTCAACCACGTCAGGAACACGACATATATTATTGCCATGTGCATCCGGAAAATTCAGAGAACGCCATATATTCACGAAATTTTGACAATCTGGATAGCCTTGAAATGTGTGCACATTTCTGTTTGGAAATGAACATGACATTCTTTAGGAAGACAATATTTTATAATAAATGCAACTGTTTCCAGGAGGTCAAATATGCACTTTATTTTCGCTCAGCCGATGAAAGCTTCCACGCTGTATTATGCTCCAAAAATGAAGCAGAAATTTGTGAATATTATTTTGAATCTCTTAGAAATCTGCCGACTATATTTTCAACGCGTTTATTTTACGAATTCCAGAGAGGAGTATCAACGTTCTCTCACTGCAAAACCATAAACTATGAAATACAAGAAAGGTGTCCAGAAGGTTGTAGTGAAGGCTGGAAGGGAGATTCGTGCAGAGAAAGAGATTGTACGAGGAACAATGGTGACTGTGGTGACGAGATGAAATGTATTGAGTCCACGGTCAATGGTAATAAGTACGTTGAATGCGTCTGCCCATTGGGCACTGTAAGAAACAAGTGGTACTTGTGCGAGGTGTTTAGGAAGAACGTGGTTCAGCATAACAAATACATAGGTAAGCCTAGAGATGGCCCCGCAGAAAATTTGACAAAAGCATCATATAACGGTTTTCTTGGGCAACGACCTTATACCAGATGTATTTGGATTGCTGTAGCTCTTCAAAGTTTATATTCCGTTGGATATTTAAGAGTTTACGGGAGATTATGCCATAATAACTACGTTTGCAGACCGCAAGATGGATTTGTTGCTAGACTCAGTGAAAATACTCTCGTTGAGAATGAATTGAATGTGGAGAGTTTAAAAACATGCGGCTACGGACCTGAAAAAGCCAAACAAGCAGGAAACCCTATGACTATTATTTGTGAAGATTTTGCACTCCGTTCAAGATATGTCATTTTGCACCCGTCGGATGAAAAGTTTGGTTACGATGGATTCTTTCTTTCACTGTTGGAAGTATATGAAGTTAGTTGCGGTGTCTTGAACGGAAGATGTGAACAAAGGTGCACTGAATCGAAAGATGGAGACGCACACGTTGTCAGCTGCAGTAGTTGGACTGATGAACAAGCTGTAACAAACTCAGTTTACGGATGTTACTTGAAAGTGTCAGGTGACCTTCACTTCGAGAAGGCTGGATTGTCGTACATGCAATGTAGAGATGCCTGCACTTTAATGTCAAAAAGTTTAGCAGTGATGCAAGCAGGTTTCAAATGTTATTGCAGCAGTAATTTGAGCATAGCTGGTAACATCCCAGTGGAAGATTGCAAGAAAGGCCATTACAGATCCAACCTTATATTTGATGACTGCCTCATGCTTAACAATTTTTGTGAAGAAATTGAGAATTCTTCGCACAGCACTAGATTAACTACCAAAATTAACCACACAGATACAACGGAGACTTTGGGAACCATCGTCATCATCAACCCTTCCAACGAACAACCCACAGCCACATCTAGCGAAGAGACGGATGATTATGAATTCTACAAAGAAAAGTTGATCATTGCAGCCAGTGTGAGTACGGCCACCTTTCTGTTAATGTTAGCTGCAATACTTGGACACATCATGTTTACAAGGAGGAATCAAAAAAGTGTAAGCCAAACCTCGGATATGAGTTCTGTGAGTTCAGGTACGAGTGGAGCCAAATCACCAGATGACATTTTGGAGAGTGTGAACAGGCAGTTAACAGAGCATGAATAAAATTGTCATGCAATTTTTAATTTATAATTTTTACTGTTCATTTTACATATACATCTTTTTTAGTGTACATTTTTATATTTCTTTGAAAATTTTAAACTTGAAATTTTTTCCGAAAAAATTGCCTAGTTTCAATTAATAGCCTTTCAAATTAATTTCAAAAAAAGCAATTTTAAAAACTATAATGTTGTAATATTATATTATTGTTATATATATATATATATATATATGTGTGTGTGGGTATGTGTGTGTGTGTGTGTTTATTATGGTGTGTGTGTGTTTATTATGTACATTATAATTCTCAAAATATTTACAACTTGCCAGTAAGTTTCTCTTCTTGTCTTCGATAAGGAAGACGCGAAGGAAGTTAGTTACATGGCAGTTAGTGCGGTTCTAGAAGATACTTACTCTCTTTATAAAAGAATTACATAAAAAAAAACACCTGGCCTTTAGATGCACAGGAAAGAGAGAAGCCGATACATTCACATCCTGTCGGAAATCTTGATCTATGCGCACATTTCTGCTTAAAAATGAATGAACATGACATTTTTTAGCAGTGTAAATGAATGGAAAATTTGAGACTGCTTTCAAACTATCAATTATGGGAGGTTCTACTGGTATTATCCTAGGTGCTAACGTTTTGCAAGACATGAAGACATTTGCGGATGCTTTTTCGAAGGTTATCAATGCGATGTTATATTTTCTACGCGACTAGATTACGAATTCCAGAGGCTCCTGCTATAAAGACTGTTATACAACTTTTAAAAATTACAAAAAAAATAGAAAAAAAATCATTACGCTTTGTTACAATTGAAACATTTATTAGCCTAATTGCTGATGAATAATTTTTAATACACATAAATATTTCAATGGTTCCAAAAATTAACATCAAAAAGTTAATGATAATTTTTTGGCATATGCTAACCTTATTCATTGTATATAAATGGTAGTTTTGTATTGATCTTGCACAATATCGAGAACAAATAGTCATCTTTAGGAATAATCATTTTTCAAAATAGTTTCTTATAATTTAGAAAACACCAAAAAAAAATAGTTACATTTTTTTAATCAATAATTTATAGTTGTGCATGTTGTTCTGTATGGTTTTTGCATTTACTTTTCATGGTCTGTACCTTTTGCAGCATGACCAGCAGCAGCAGCAGAAATATGTACATGTTTTATACATAAACATCTACATAAAGATGCGTTCACTGGTATGTTCATCATCATAATCGTTATCACGTTCTTTCGGATGTACGATCGTTATCATCAACACCATCACATCATCATCATTACCTTTCACTCTCTCTCTCTCTCTCTCTCTCCTCTCTCTCTCTCTCTCTCTCTCTCTCTCTCTCTCTCTCTCTCTCTCTCTCTCTCTTACTATAATTTCAAACTTAACAGACAGACAACAACAACAAATTAATAAATATGCGTTTATTCTCTCTAGAAATTCATCTTCCATTTTGGCGCTTCGAACAATACCGGATATACGATTAATCTATCGCTACTTCGATATATAGACACATATAAATATGGTTGTATTTGTATAAGTAGACCTATATACGCATATATAGGTATCTGTTTTTGTATTTGGAAGAAGTAAGCTTTGTTGTGGGTAGTGAAGAAGACGTTGTATGTATGTTTTGTTGTTTTGTGTATGCTTTTTAACGGAGATAGTGCATTCATCTTGTGGTAGTTATGTAAACATTTCGAATTTTCGGATTTAATTTATAAATTTGTTATTTGATAATTTGAAAAGTCGTTTTGTTTTGTTTTGGATTTCTATTCAGATACGTTTTGTTGTTTGTTTAAATAGTTGGTCTTAATTTTCAAGGATATTTTTTTGAATTTTACTTTCAATTCGGATAAACGTGTATCATAAGCAGTAAACTATATTACGGATACATTTTTCTCCAATAACACCCTTCTTACAACATCTCGATTTAAACTAACTTTTGAAACAAAAAACTACAAAACATGGCACCACAAAATCCTCCGAAAAAAGTTTGTCTTCGTTTCGAACCGCAAGCATGGAGGAAAGTTTTATGTAAGAATTGTTTCAAAACTCAGCTAGAGCATACTGCCATTGACAGCTCAGGCGACTCTTCAAGCAGCACCAACACACCAGATCCTAATCAGAAAGACATCATCCGAAAATGCTTAGGAACCGCACCATTGAAGGATTCATACAAATTAAGGCACAGTGCCAGTTTGGAGAACGTCTCAATTGCGGAATCGAACCCGGCCTCTGCGAGTTCAGATAAAAATACTTCATACATTTCGAGACGATCTATGTCACCGAGTTTCGGTGACTCAGGTGCAGTAGGGTCCAATTTTCGACCCTTAACCCCCTCAATTATTGTGAGGGATAAGCCGACCCAAAAGGAAAAAGTTAGCGAAAGCATTTTGACAATCGATAAAAATTTAATTGAAAAAAATAAATTGCTGGAAGAGGAAAATGTGAGCAAGAAGAAAGATGGAAGTCTAACAAAGGACACAAAAATTGAAATCGGAAAGACTAGAGATAAAAGTTCTCCATCGACGAAAGATTTCAGATCAAACGAGTGTGCCGTGGGTAGAAACATCAACGACAGCCAACAGTCGCAGGCGAAAACAGCTGACACTACATCACAAAATACTGCAAAAATTAATTCCAGCGAAATTGCGAAAAAATTACAAGATAACAAAAACACTAACAGTAACATTAACTCTAAAAATAGCAATAACAACAACAACAACAACAACATACATAAAAATAATAATAATAACAACAACAGCACAAATAATAATAACATCAATGTAGATATTGCACACAGAAACATAACGCCTACCGCCCCAAACAACAACAACACAACAAACAGCTCCCTAACTCATGTTGATATAAAAGGCAAAAATGATACTACAAAATCTAATAACACAAGCATTACTGCCATTAAGTCTAAAACGTTGAACAGCAAGGCAGCACCGGGCTTGCTTGATTCTCCGAATATAGAAGAAAGTAGTGAAGTTGCAAGGGTTGCACAAACAACAGCTCAAATAAACAAAGATAATAATCAAAATGTTCATGATGGCGTATTGGGTGATAATAATTTTTCAAGTTTTACACAGGGTCAAATTGAATACGGTCTAATTAGTGACAGCAGTAAGCACAATGTTATAAACATTTCGGATAGTTTTAATAGGAAAATTTACGACGATAAACAGGGAAATTTTAACAGCGTACTGCAACATCATAACGTGTTTCCTAATGAAGATGTAATAAACTCGGGACTAGACAACCCACCGACGCCAGCCCAGTTCAATTACGACGGGACCCAAGTTATTTTTGGCGACGATCAATTTTACGCTACCAACAGCCAGCTACCAGCGAACTTCAACGATATTCTACAAGGTAACCAACAATTCTTTCAAAATAATGTAAGTAACGTCCATAATTATTGCAATAATAATAATAATAATCTGAACAACGATAATAATTACTTGAATAACTACCAAAACGTCGGCTACATTGACAGTGGCCAGCAATACTACGTCAACGACGACAGCAAAAATAATTTTTTGCCAATTACCACCGACGACAACAACCTCAGCACTGACCTCGATGCTACAAACGCTGCTGACTTTCCACACCCAAACACTTTCTTCAGCGACGACGCGATGACGTCGTACGATTTTTTGAGGTCGGAAGCCATCATGGAGGGCAAGAGACTTCTTCTGGAAAGTCTACGCGAGAGAAACACTTCCTTAGAAGGTCAATGCCAACAGCTGGAGCGAGAAAAAACGGCTCTAGGTGAGCTGCTGACGAATAAGAAGCTGGATTACGAACGCATGAAGGAGCATTTTAACGCCTCTCTTGCCGACTTGGAATCGCAAGTTCAACGTCTTCATTCGGAGAAGGTGAGACTCCTAGATAAACTTCAATTGCCAGAAAGTGAAAGGTCCTCGTTAGCGGCTGAAGAAAACGAAATTGCGGATTTAAAGAAGAAACTGGAAGAATACGAATACAGATTTACAGATGTCATCACCGAGAATGAGGATTTGAGGCAGGAGGTCCGAGATTTGCAGTTGGAGATGGAGGAGCTGCATGATCAGTTCCGAGAGGAGGAAACCTTAGAATTCAGGGAACTGCAGAAGGAATTAGAAGCAGCAGCCAAAAATTGTAGAATTTTACAATTCAAGCTAAGAAAAGCAGAACGTCACAACGAGCAACTTGAAAACGATAGAGCCATCTACGAGGAAAAGTTACGGCATTTCGAAACCTGCATACAAAGTTCAGACGACAAACGTAAGAACAGGATGTTGGAAGATGAATTGAAATCAGCAAAAGACGCCAACCTCCGGTTGCACGAAGAAAACGCGCGGCTAGAAGAAAAGAGACGACGCGCCATCACCGATTACGACAAAATTAAAAAATCTCTCAACGATTCGGACAGTAAGAGATTGTGTCTACAAAATGAAGTCGACAACATGAAACACGAGGTCAGTTGGTGTGATGCTCTTTTGTTTGACTATCCTAGAATATCATTTTATATTTGTGAAAAAAATTTCGTTTGATATTGTTTTGTTAAAAATTCGTGAAAAGTTATACAAATTTTTATTTGAAATCAGATAAATAAGTTAAAAGAACAAATTAAGTTTGAAAATCGCCAAGAGATCACACCACTTCTGAAGGTTTTTAATTTATTTTACTTTTTTAGATCATTAAATTTTCAATCTTATTCAACAATTTCGAATTTTTACACAATTAAACTTCAAATTTATCACCAAAAAAAAATAATCCCCCGATAGACTTCATCTCGAAACAGCGTTGCAGCAGACAACACCATCATCAACCAGCTGACGAAAGACCTGAAGGACAGTCTAGAGCGAGAAACAGATCTCAAAGAGCAACTGAAATTTGCCGAGAAGGAAATCACAACAATGAGGAAGAAGTTAACAGAGATGGAAGGCGACAACGAGAGCATGAGCTTACAAATACGAAAACTAACATCTACAAAATCATCGAAATTCACCTCAAAGATCAAACCAGAACTCTCAAGTAACGACTTCGATCCAGAAGCCCAGAGCGAAAAAGAAAAAGAACTAGTCCTGCAGCTAGAAGTCACAGAGCAAGAAATCTTCACGCTGAAGCGAAAGGTCGACGAACTACAGCAAGATAACGACAACCTACTGTGTGCAATTAAATATTTAAGAACGAAACTGGAGCAGAAAGAAGGCACTAGGTGTGCGACGCCGTTCGGAGAAAACAAATCGACGAGGGAGATCCTATCTAGAATCGGCTCTATGGGCAGCTCTTCTGAAGTTGAAGTCGAGTTGAAAAAACAGTTGGATTCCAATAGGAAGGAGTTGCACGAGCTGAAAGAGAAACATATTCTGTTGCTCAATGAGAGTGATAGCATCGTACAAAGTTAGAATTATTTCGCTAATTCATTTTATATTTCACGTTACAGTTTCATTGAAATTAAATTTTTTGAGTTAGAGTCTATTGATGTTTGATAGTTTGATGAATTTTTCGTTTTGCTTCAAATAAAAAGATGGAAAATTATTGGCCAATAAGTTGAGCGCTTCGGAAGAGGAATGCAAAAGATCGAAATCTGAAGTTGAAAAATTGCAACTTGAGGTATGTTACTCATCCATTAATTCACTCATTCATTAATTCATTCACCTATTCATTTATTACTCATTTATCCATTCATTCATTTATCCTTATTTATTGAAAAACATTTCTTTAAGATAAAGCGAAATGAGGAAAAAATAAAACAACTAACCAAATCATCTGAAAAATTAGAAAAAATTAATAAGGTAACTTTCAAAATCTCACAATCTTTCAATCTATTTTATTTCATTCAAAATTATTACTAACTTAATTTAAAATGGAAAAAAATTTATTTAAAAATGAAATGTAAAATTTAATTCAAAGGAATATTCGACGATAAAAGTTGACAAAGGCGTTCTAGAGGAAGAATTCAAAAAAGTTTCCAAACAGTTTGACGACGCTAGCAAAAAAATTTCTGAATTTGAAAAACAAAAAACGGTAACTCTCTAAATCATCTTTAATTTTGGTCAATTTACTTTATTTCTATTTTTTTAAACATTAATTTGTAAATGAAACCATTTTTTAATTATTTTAGACTGAAACTGAATTAAAGAAAAAATTCGAGAAAAGCGAAGAGAAGTTACGGCATCAAGTAGAGCAGGTATGCTATTGAAGAATATTGAAATTAATACAACCTCTAAACGCTAACATAAATAATACCTCTACATTAATTAACTGTTTTAACTTCAATAAAGCAAATATTTTAAAAAATTAATTTAAAATTTTTGCAGTTAGAGGAACAATTGAAGCAAAATAAAGTTGATTGGTCGAAAGAGAAGCAGAAGATAGAGAACGATGCAAATGTCGGCTGCGACATTGCCACTAAAATAAACAGGGAGCTGTCGGGCCTGAACGAATCTCTCATGAAGGAGAAGGACCAGTTAATTTCTGAAAAAGATAAACTTCTGAGAGAGAAGAATGAAGTTTTGAAGAATTTTGAAAACCTCACAGAAGAAAAATCAAAAATTGTGAAAGAGAAAGATCAACTAGTGAAGGAAAAAACGACATTGACGTCAAAGATTGAGCAATTTAACAAGGAGAAAGACAGCAAGTCTGAAAAACACACTGAACTGGAGAAACGAGAGAAGCAACTCCTAGAAAAAATCTCAAAACTAGAATCAACCATCGAAGATAATAAAAAACAACTGAAAGAAAACATATCGAAAGAGGAAAGTTATTCATCAAAAAGAGAGAAAGAACTAACAGACGAAATCAGCCAGCTAAAAACCACCCTCGAAGATTACAAATCCAAACTAAAAACCTCCAAAGATGATGATACTTTCGTCAAACGAGAGAAAAAATTGCAAACAGAAAAAGAAAATCTCGAAGCTCAACTCGAAGAAATAGATTCGAAAGTAAAGGAACTCGAAAAAAAGAATGAGTCGTTAGAGAAAAAACGGAAAAAGGATGTAGCAAGGAGGGAGAAAGATGAACTGGAGAAGACAGAACTCCAAGAAGAGATTCAGACGCTGAAGGAAAAATATGAGAAGAAATTACAAAAAGAAAATGAGAAGCGAAGGCGGTCTGAAGCTTTCGTTGAGCAGAGTAAAGGTGAATCAAAATAAATTATTTTTATTATTTCGGTTTTTATATTCATAAAGAAAATTGTTCTTCACGTAAATTATTTACCGTTAGGCTCCTTACATATTTCTGAACCGCTAACTAACGAAACTAAAATATTAATGAAAAAATTTCTAACATAACTCTATCATCTCAAAATTTTGTAACACAAAATGTTTCTTTCAAGGTAATGAACTAGGCATGCTATCAAAACTGCAAAAAGATATTGAAGATAAGGATAAAATGATCGAGAAATTGAACAAGAAGCTTCGAAAATCTGAAGAGGCCCTAGCAAAACTAGAAGATAAACTGGTAAATTTTTAAATATGTTAATCAAAATTTTGTGGCCTATATCAAAACAAATTATTTTTTTCAAAACTCTACCAACTGACACTAAAATAAAAAATATTTTTTCTATCCTCTCGGCAGAATGTAACAAAATCATCCGCCATTCCAACAAACGACTCAAACAATAACTATGACGTCACGAACAACAGCAATAATAACAATAAGGATCTCAACAACAGCAAAGATTTACAAGCGCAGATTAAAATACTCCAAAAAGAGAAAGAAGAACTTATAAAGAACAAAGAGAATGTTTCACAATTGAAAGTTGCCATCGAGAGTGAAAAAATTATTTGGGATAAGGAGAGGACTGCCAATGAAGAGCTTAACACCAAGGTAAGAACAAATTGATTTATAAACCCAATTCATAATTTGGAAATTGTTTCAAAGCTAAGTAACGTTTGATTCAAATTTTGTATTCTTAAAATCACAGCATATCAATATGTATATATAATAGAAGTACGTGATATTCAGGAAGAGACTTGCATTCGAACCAGCGCACTGCGGCAACAAGACCCATCACTTTAACCACTATGACATTCTACCATTCACTAAAAAAAACTAGTCCAGACCAAATAACCATCTATTAAATTTTAATTTATCTTTAATCTCCTCTATTTTATGTCTTTTTTTAAATTCCAGATAGCCGAAAAACAGAAACTAATAACAAAACTGGAGAAAGAGAGAGATGATTACAAGGAAAGATGGCGCTCTGAGGTTATCGCGAAGCAGAAATTGGAAACGAGGTTAAAACAAAGTGGTGAACCAGCCAACACCGACGCAGTTTCAGATTCTAAGAAGGTTTATAAAAAGTTTTTTGCAAATTAATTTGAATGAATAAGTTGATAAAATGAATAATTAAAATTTTTACTTTATTAAAATTTTGTTCGGTCTCAACTTGTGAAATACCTTATAAAATACTTTAGGCAAGTATTCTGAATTTACAACTCATTGGTACAATGGGTTATTAATTCAATATTTATCTTATTGAATAAAAATTTTCTGTGAATATATATGTATTCTATATATTAAATGTATTCTTTATATTAAATTTGTACTTTCAAACCTAAACGACTTAGCTTTAATATTCTAAAATCTCAATTCAACCCCCACGCCGTACAGCCTTCCGAAGATAAGAAGGTTAACGATTTTCGAAATCGGTTCGAAAAATTTGGAGGTATGCCGCGAAAATCATCAACCATTCCAACGACCACAACAGCCACAACAGCCACGGCCGCCGCCGCCACCTCATCGTCAGACAGCACGAAATCCACTTCCACTACGACCGCTTCGTCATCGCCGTTGAATGATGAAATCAAAAACCTGCAGAAGCAACTGAGCGAATCTGAAGCCATCCGACTATCCGAGAAAGAGGAGCTAGTTGAGAAAATGGAAAAGGAGAGGAAGGAAAAGGAAAAAAGAATTAAATCGCTGACGGAAGAGAATAAAAACGTTGGTTTAGTTGGAAAATAGGTTTTTTAAATCTTCATTAGGTGAATTTGCCCTTTTTTTAATTTTTGGGGTATTATTAAGCTATAAAACTTACACGCCACACGACACACCACATTTGCACACACACACACACGCACAATCACACACACACATACACACACTTACATACACACACACATACATACATACATACGTACATGCACACATACATGAACTTATATAATTCTTTTTCATGTAAACCAGTTGAAAGACAAAATTTCAGAACGCTTCGCAATATTCACGGAGGCCATAGACAAACAACTCAAAACCGAAAGCGAAACTACGGACGGAAAATCCAAAACCCCTGTAACAGACAATTTTCAACTTTCGAAACTTTCAATTAATACTTGCTTTGAAATATAAATTAATTATGGTCATAATTGATGAGATTATTTAAAAATTATAAAATAAATTTTTTTCTAAATGTCTGTAGAAAAAAGTCATCATTCCCACTGTCGAGCCGGAAAAATCATCGCCGTCACCTTCTCCGGAAGTAGAAAAACCCGCCAAAAAATCGGTCAAATATTATGAATTATTGCAAATAATTATTTAATATGGCGAATTACCATTATAATTATAACATAACGTAACGCAACATATCATAAATTATTATATTATTTGTAAATATTATACATAATATAATAATATTTTTCATTTTAATCATAATTAACTTGATCATTTTATTTCTTTTCTCTTATAAAGCTTTCTAATTCAGAAAATTCTGCTTCGACAAAATCAACGAATGGCGGTGTGTCATTTTATTTTCATTTGTAGTAGTAGTAGCAACAGTGGCCACTGCAGTAGCTGCAGTAGTAAAAGAAGTATGAGTAGTAGTAGTAGCAGTAGTAGTAGTAGCAGTTGTAGTAGTAGCAGTTGTAGTAGTAGCAGTTGTAGTAGTAATAACTTTGCTAATAGTAGTAATGTAGTAAATTGCAATCAATTGAACTCAACAGATCAAAGGTCTTCCTCCATATCTACTCGATGGTCCAGACCATCTATATCCAAGTATTAGCAAGGAAGGACGTCAAGCAACCAATCAAACAACTCTTCAACCAATCACTCAACCAACAAGCTATTAGCCAGTCAATCAATTAATGAATCAATTAATCAATCAGTCAGTCAGTCAGTCAATCAATCAATCAATCAATCAATCAATCAGTCACTCAATCAATAAATCGCCATTCAATCAATCACATTACATCTCCGACAATCAAAAAAAAGACCACCATACTAGCCTACATACAAATTAAAATACCTCAAACAACTTGCAGAATACATAGCAATACCGAATCGTGTATGTTATCATAGTTTACTGAATACACATACAACACACATACATGAATACAGACATAAGCGCACGCACACACATACAGATAAACACACACCTTCAAACAAACACACCTATTATATTCATCATCATATCAGTGACTTAATTTTTTTCTCTTGTTAGGACACAAGCGTTAGCGGAAAGAGTTTTGTTAACATGTGCACTGTTTTTACACACACACACACACACACACACACACACACACACACACACACACATACATACACACACACAAACAAACACATACGTACATAAGCTTAAACAAATTAGTGTTAAATTAGTAAGAATCTTCTCGTTTTTATGTCTGTGATTTCATGGTAACATGTAGTTTGTTTATATAATAAAAAATATTTTTTTTTCATTTGCTGACTGAGTTTTATGAGTTTTATTTATTCATTTGTTTGTTTTGTTCATTCATTCATTCACTCTTTCATTCATTCATTTTTTCATTCATTCATTCATTCATTTATTCATTCATTCATTAATATTTACGTCAAAAAATTATGCGTGAATAATAAAAAAAAAAAAAATTTGTTCATTATTATCATTTTTCGACTTGTTATTATAAATAATTTAAAAAAATGAAAGTAAAGAGTCTTACCTTTTAAAGAAACAGTCCCGTATTGGCCGTGTTCAAACGCAAGATGAGCCGTTATTATATAACCTAATGGCACTCTGCTATGTAAGAGTCTTGTGGTGGTCCAGGTTTGAATGCAAGCCGAGGCACAAACTCTAATATACATTGGCCATGATTGTGTAATGTTTAAATAATTAAAAAGAAGCGCTTTTGGGAAAGTTTGGAAGGCGCTATATAAATGTTCAGTAATCAATTTATCCATGTATCCTTTTCATTCATTCATTCGTAAGTTCGTTCATTCATTCATTCATTCAATCATTCAATGAATGAATATTCATTCATTCATTCATTTATTCATTCATTCATTTATTCATTCATTCATTCATTTTTTCGTTTGTTCGTTCACTCATTCATTTATTCGTTTGTTCGTTCATTCATTCATTCATTCGTTTATTCATTCATTCATTCATTTTTTCGTTCGTCTGTTCCTTCGTTCGTTCATTCGTTCATCTTTGTTGTGCTTCAATCAGTCTTATTACTATTGAGAAATGTTTGTATTAAGTACCTTTTAAAAATCATAATGATTGATGTGTCATCATTAATCGAGTCATGTATGTGTGTGTGTTTGTATGTGTGTGCGTATGGTATATGTATGTATGTATGTATGTAAAATGTATGTGTGTGTATGTGTATGAGATTGTGGTGTGTGTGTATGTGTATGAGTGTGTGGTGTGTATGTATGTGTATGAGTGTGTGTGTGTGTGTACGTATGCATGTGTATTGTATGTTTTTTGATTGATTTACAGCCAAACATTAAGTAAACAATATTGCCTTTGATGTCCGATAACATTTTACCATCCTTCCAATACATGATAATGTTAATAATGTAAGAAGAATTAACAATGTTCTTATTGTTAATATTTACTATTATTATTGTTATTTTTCTCTCTTTCTCTCTCTCTTTCTCTCTCTCTATCTATCTATCTATCTGTCTGTCTGTCTGTCTGTCTGTCTGTCCATCTATCTATCTATTCATCAGTTATAATTCTCTTTAAATGTTAGGAGAAGAGACAAAGTCATTTTATGAATTCATAAATTTATTTGCCCATTAGGACGAAAGATATTGACAACCAATCAGAGTTAATCTTTAACGAAATTTGAAAAAATTCATAAATAAATCATAACGACAACAACAACAACAATAATAATAATCATTATTATTGTTGTTGTTGTTATTATTATTATTATATTTATAATAATAATTATAACAGCAATAATTTGCGCGGAAAAAGTTTTTTACCGCCAATAAAAAAAAACCACAAATATAATTAATACCATAACTAACAAGAGAAATAACAATAATAATAATATTACTATCAATATTATATTATTATTATAATTAATAATTATTATTATAATTATATTATAAATTATATTATTATTATACCCCAAATGTTACAAGGATTTTCTCCCAATAACTCTTCAAACGACATCGTAAAATTGCACTCTAGAGTTTAACAAATAATAATGAATATAAATAAGAATAATAAGAATTTTAATAATAATATTAATAATTATTTATATATATTAATTATTTACATGCGAAAATATTAATTTTTCAGTTTGAATTATCGGGAATTATGACAGTAAGCAAGTTTAACTGAGGTATTAACGTTGTATGCTTTTGATTATGATCAACAATAATAATAAAAATAATAAATATTATTATTATTATTATTTGTTATTATAATTATTAATTTAGTAGTAGTAGTAGTAGTAAGAGTAGTAGTTGTAGTATCAATTATTTATCATACCTATATTATTATATTTGTAGTTTTATATTTCTTTCTATTCTAGCATGTTCGCTATATAAGCTTGAATGATTTAGTGTGTGTTTATGTGTATGTGTGTATATGCATGTATGTGTGTGTATGTAGTACGTATGTGTGTGCATGTGTGTTTATGTGTGTGTGCATGTGTGTGTGCATGTGTGTGTGTGTGTGTGTGTGTGTGTGTGTGTGTGTATATATGTGTGGGTATGTGTTTTGTTGAAACACAACTTATATATACGTGACTAGAATTATGAAATATTATTATTATTTTTTATTATAATTATAATTATTATAATTATTATAACTATTATTATTATCATCATTATTTATTATTATTAATTATTATTATTATTAACATATAAGACCTGCATTCGATAGACTAGTTGCGTCATTATTTCGGGCAAATTATTTGGCATTCGGCTAAAGAAACGAATACAAACAAGAATAATAATAATAAAAAGAAGAAGAATAATAATAATAATAAACTATTGTTATTATTGTTATTACAATAAAAGTTGTAATTTTCACTATTAATATCAAATTTTATACCATTATTATACAAAAATATTTCAGAATGGTTCAATGAATGAATGAGTGACTCAATGAGTGAATGAATGAATGCAATGAAGGAATAAATAATATATATATATATATATATATATATATAAATGAATATATGTGTGTGTGTGAGTATATAACAAGATTTATAAATAATTTCAATTATTAATATACTAGCGCAACATAGGTTTTACTTGCGTGTATACGGCATGTTATCAATCATTAATGTTTTTGTCAACTTTGATGAAAATAAACTTTTCAAAAAGTAACAAATTCTCAAATAAACACACACACACACACTCACACACACATAAATATACATTCACATACACACACACATTCACATATACACACACATTCACAAACACATACACACACACATTCACAAACACACACACACATTCACACACACATTCACACATACACACACACATTCACACATACACACACACACACAAGTACCACACATACAAAAAATACACAAGAATACCTATGAGAGTGAAATTAGTGGTACGACAAGTACAAATGCAAAATAGAGGAAAATAGTAAAACATAAAAATTAGACGGTTAATGGATTACTATTTTACCAAAAAATAAACAAGAATGTAATATTTGGAATCTTCGGTTTTCATTTTTTGATTTGAGCAGCCGCGAGTCAAGAGAAAATATTTTTTTTTAAATCTGAAAAAATGTTTTATAGATAAATATTAAAAAAATTCGGCAAATAAGAAACTCTTACAACAAATCTTTTATGAGTATCCGGATATAAAATTTACATACTAGTTAAATACGAGTGTGTGTGTTTGTGTGTGTGTGTGTGCGTGTGTGTGTGCATGTGTGTGTGTGTGTGTAAAACTAAAAAATGAGGTATACTTATATATTATGTTAGCTAAAACCTGTATATATACATATTGGTTGAATGATAGGTACATCAATAACGATAATATAAAATAATGCTTACACAACATTTGTTTGTCTTTTGTATTTTTCTGTGTGTGTGTGTGTAAGAATGTGTGTACGTGTGTGTGTGTTTATGTGTAAGTGAGTGTGAATTATCTAGAGAACTGCCATGTACAAAAATGTTTTTCAATATCGATGAGAATGATTGTTGACATACATGTCGTTGTATGTATCAAGTCTTTTATTATCTTTAAAGTTCACACAAACACATACACACTCACATTCACACACAAAAACACTCATACACACTCATACAAACACACACACACACACATACATACAAACAAACAAACAAACAAACACACTTAAGTCTAGTTCTTTTATTTATCAGTAGCAGCAAATCAGACGCCATTTTTGTCATCACCAATTGTTAGCGCTTTGTCGATGAAATTCATTTTTGGCATAATTAAAATGTATACGAAGACACACAAACACACACACATATACTACACATACACACATACATATACATGCATACACACTATCTTTCTTTCTCTCTCTCTCTCTCTCTCTCTCTCTCTCTCTCTCTCTCTCTCTCTCACTAACACGCACATCCAAATGGCAACAATATTCATAGTAATGAAAATACGAAAGAATATATCCCATATATATACACATTCCACACGCACGCGAAAAAGTCTTCAGCCCCCTAAATTTAATCTACCAATCACTTTTGAGTTTGTGGGCGAACTGGGCAACATGTAAGAAGAAATCTCTGCCGTCCTTGGACACTCTACCGCACAGGCGACAGTGGAATGGATCCGTTGGATCGTGGAATTCCATGTGGATTTCATACACCCGGCTATCTCCAAATATAATTTTACAATGAGGGCAGTGATAGCCAGGGTTGGGGTTGATCTCGAATGAGGATTTGCCGGATGCGGGACGATCTGAGGTAGTTAGAGGGAGGAATGGCCTCTCGTCAATTTTTTTTGGTTCTGTAGAGTTGTTATCAATACTGTCTCTGGCTGCGTTGTGTTTCAGTGAGGCTGTGACTGTTGTATCACAGATTGTTGTTTTGACCTTATCATGAACGTTTTCATTATTTGGAATGTTGCTTCTGGCTTTTTCATTCTGGCTCGTGTGACCGTTGTTCAAATGCTCGACGACGGTTTCATTCCTATCAACTTTCGTTTCAAACTCGTCAGCGTCGTTTCTTTCGAAAGAAATGTTCAGTGTCTGGTTGACATCCAGTTTGTGAGCAATCCCCTTTCTCCTTGATTTTCTACCGTTGCTACTCGATAAGTTGTTGCTGTTGGCTGTGTCAATAGGGGATTTGGAGGCTTGGTCGAACATGTCAGCCCGCGGTGAATGGTTGGATGAGGTGGTTGGAGAGAGTTCAATCTTGTCGCATTCGTCGCTGTAGCGTTTTGCTTTTGATGTCAAATCGAGGATGTCTGATTCTTTGGACTGAGCAGTGCTGACGTTAACCTCAAGTTCCTCGTCTGAATTTTCGCGGTCGTCATTTCCAACGATGCACTTGTCCGTGTCGTCCCCATTTTCATCCTCGTTCTCCTCTTGTCCACCGTCGTTTTCACTGCTTCCATTACTTTCGTCGTCTCTCACGCCATCATCCTCTCGATGAGTTTGAGCTCCGTGCTTGAAGTGACACTGGTCGGTCATTAAATGATTCATGAGCAAGATTGCATTGCCGAAACTTTCACCGCACGCGTTGCACTTACAAGCGCCGTACGGGTTTTTACTGAGGGCCAAAGTTTGGAAGAAATTGAAATTGAACGGCATTTGTGGGATCGGGAATCCTGGATTGTGAGAGGCGTTCCTGTTGAAACTCTCGGCCAGCATCTGCCTGCTGCGGTTTTGAAACTCCGTCAACCAGGTTTGGTAGTTAAACGACATGTCGGTCCCGTTGACAAGAGGCGATTGTTGGAGCTGGTTCATATGAGGAGGTGCAAATTTATTCTGTAGTTGCTGCTGTTGCTGCTGCTGCAAGAAAAGCAAATCTTGGAAAGAATATTTTGAAGAGGAGTTGGCAAGCATCTTGCTGTTGAATGCCTCTCCGTTGTAACTGTTACAAAGCGAATTAGACGAATCTTTCTTGAGAGATTTCGTTGGAAGTGAATTTTTCTCGCGATTCTGTTTGACTGTCGAATTATTTTGCTTCTTTCCCTTGCGTACGAAATTCTCAAAGTTGCTGCTTGGATCGTTGAGTGGGAGGCTGCCGTCTGGTCTGAGAACAGGAGCGGGCTTGTGGTTCCACTTCTCAATGTGCACTGTCAGAGCGTGCGCATGTTTGGCGGAGAATTTGCAGCTGGAGCAGCGGTACCTGTACACGTACGAGTGGCACTTCTCGTGGCTGACCAACATCGAACGTGTTAGACATCTGGTGAGGAAAATTATTAGTTCAAAATATTTCTCTTTGAAAACTATCATTGATTGAATCATTAAAATATAATATTTGTAACACACAACATTTTAACATTAAGAACTGGAATATTTATCAAAAAGTTATAATAATAGCAGATAAAAAAAAACTCAAGAACGAACTTGTAATTGCATTTGGAGCAGGTGTATTGCTTCTCTCCCGTGTGTCCCTTCATGTGGTAGTGGAAGTGGTGGCGGTGCTGGGTGGCGAACTGGCAGCCGGGCTCGCTACAACGGAGCATGTTTGGGAAGTGAGTGATTCTGTGTTGGTAGGTCTCATTCTGAAGGGGCAGATGATTAAAAATTATAATTAAAAAATTTTTACTAGTAAATTTTTTAAATTTCTTTTTTAGTTACAATAACTATTTTAAATCAGTTATTTTTGAAGAATAAAAATAAGAATAAGAATAAAAAACAGACAAAAAATCATTTAAATATTTTGAACGCTAAAACATTCGAGAGATGTTGACACCTTTGTGTAAGTAAGATGCCCACAGATTTTGCAAGGTCTGGCTTTTATGGCTTTCTTATTAGAATTATTTGACGCCTGTTTAGTTGGATATGATTGGGAGGTTTTGTTGATAATTTTTTCGCTAGGTGCAAGATTTTGTGATAGGTTTTCGGGCGAGGAGAGGTTAAACTGGGATGTACTTCGATCATTCTCGTTACTCTCATTTAATTGGTCGTTGTTAGGTGAAACTCGATCGCGCAGATTGTTTGTTGCGTCATTGGTCTCTTGCTGCTTGTTGTTGTTGTTTGTGGTGTTATTGTGGCTGTTGTTGTCGTTGGTGATGGTGTTGTTGTGGCTGTTGTTGTGGCTGTTGTTGTTGTTGTGGTGTTGGTGGTTTTCTTCGGTGATGTGAGAAGACTTCAAGTGTCTTTTGAGCCTTCCCTCGCTTTTTGACTTGTAGTTGCACATGTTGCACGAGAACTTGAAGTGTTCGCGGCAGTGCTGCTCGAATTCATCCTTTGAAGATCCTATTTCGCGTTATTTTTTATCGTTTGTGAGTTTTGACAATTTTTTTTTTGTTTTTTGTTTAAATAAAATTAACTAATCGACTAAACAATCAATCACCGGTTAATTAAATAACTATTTGATCGCGCGCATTCAATCAAATTTGAAACAAAAATATTTGCTCATGAATTTATATAAATCATTATTTTATCAATTTTAAAACAATTTTAATAAAGAAAAAACTTAAGTGGAATGAAACCTAACCAATGAATGCGCAGTTCCTACAGGGAAACAACTTCTCACTCTCATGCTCATACATGGTTTCATCATTCGACGAACTATTGAAACGTTCGTTGTCAAGTTTGGCCACCTTGCTGTCGACCGCAGAGTCATCCAACATCTCAACGTTCGGACCGCTCATACAATCCTGCTTGTTTGCGTTCGTTTTAACCGTGGGACTACCCATTTTACTAATTAGCGATGGGATGGAGGAAGGGTTGGTGCCAGCTGGTGGGCTCCGTATTCCATTCCATCCCCCCAGTGTCTGGAGACCTCGCATTTGGTTGAAGCACTGTTGTTGAAAGTGCTTTTGGTGGTAAAGTTGTTGCTGGGATTGTAGGTGGTAGTAGTTGTAGGCTGGGTGGTCGTGTGGCTGTTGGTCTCTAGACTGCTGCAGCGTCTGCTGCTCCGAGCCAAACCTCTGCACCATTTTTTGCAAGCAATCAAATGAGGTAGATCCTGAAGAGGAGGTGGAGGATGAAGATGTGGGTGGCAATATTAATGGCGGTGGTAGAAGGAGTGGTGGTTGAGAGGCAAACAAATTTTTTTCCAGATTAGTCTGTCTGGTGTAGCTATTTTTCAAGTGATCGTTTGGCGAGAGGAGTTCTGATTTGACAAAGGAAGATGGCGAAAGAAAGTTAGTTCGTGCGCTGCTAGCGCCACGATCGCCGCCGTTGTTGTGGCTGTTGTGGCTAATGTGGCTACTGCTGTTGTTATCGTCGTTTTCGGAAATGTAGAAACTGTTTTTGCTGGGTTGGTTCCTGAAAGAGCCAGGAGAATATTCATGGTAAGGATCATCGGATGATGGGACTTCTGTTTTTATGGCGATAGAGGACATTGTTGAGTTTAAATAATTCAACTTCGCTTGTTGTTGGTGCTGCAACTGCTGCTGCTGCTGTGACTGCTTATGGTGGTGGTTTGCGTTTATATCGCCTTCTGTAAGAAGATCAACTGAATTTTTTTGCAGGAAATTTTTTGAAGGTGTTGATGTCAATTTGTCGTTATTTAACCTGCTGTTGTTGCTGCTGTTGCTGTTGTTGTTGTTGCTGCTGCTGTTGTTGCTGTTGCTATTATAAGAGTTGTAACCATACAACTGTTTATATCTTTCCTCAAAAGTTCTGGGTACAAAAGACGGGAATGGATAATTCGGAATGTAAGGGAAGGATGGAATGTGTTCGATGGTGTTATGCTTTACGCTGCTTAGGTTTGAGCTATTTGCAGATGTGGTTGGTGCTGTCGAAGTTGGAAAATAATTCGGATTGTTGGATCTTACACTGTCGTTATTCGAGAGTTGTTGTTGTTGTTGGAGGTGTTGTTGTGGCTGTTGTTGGGATTGTGGCTGTTGTTGTTGTGTCTGTTCTAACGGCGAACCAAATTCTTCTTCCAAAAAGTTGTTTCTTTGTTGGAACACTGGCTACTGTTGAATTCTTCTTTGATGTGTTGTTGTTGTTGCTGCTGCTGTTGTTGTTGTTGTTGATGTTGTCGTTGTTGCTTGGTCTGTGGCAGCTCAGTAGTTAACATCTTTTAACTGAAAAAAATTGCTATGTGTTAAATAATAAAAGATTAAACGAATGGATAAATCCCAATTGGATGGATTGGATACAGAAAAAAAAATCAAGTCAATCCTTTTTCAACACTTAAATTATTTTTTCACAGACACTCACACACATACACTTACACATACACGCACGCACACGCACGTAAAAACAATCGACACTTATCCGCAATACTATTAATTATAAACAATCTGTCCATTCCTAGTAAATAGCAAGATCTATATCCAGAAAACACACACACACACATACAAACACACACACGCACACACATACACACATACATACGTACATACACATATACACGTACACAAATAAACAAAGAAACACAATCCGCAAATCACACATAGACACACAAACAAACCTACAAACATGCAATTAACGGTAATCACAATATACAAATGTATACAAAACATACACAATTATATACAAACCATATACAAATATATACAAAACCTATACATGTATATACAAAACATACAAAAGTATACAAAACATACACAATTATATACAAAACATATACAAATAGATACAAAACATATACAATTATATACCAAAAAATGCCACACGCATCTAATGGCATACGTGCGTTAAGCATTAAAACTTCATAAAACACACAAACACTAATGATTAGACCAGGTAATGTGTGTATATGTGTGTCTATGTGTTTTTGTTTGTTTGTATGTATATGTGAGTACACAAGTGTATGTGTGTGTGTGTGTGTCTAATGCAATTACAAATGCGATGTTACACATACAGACACACACAAACACACACATGTATACGTACACACACACACATATACACATGTATATACTCAGACACACACACATACACACGCACATACATACAAATAGCATGTGTGTGTGTTTTAAACGAAAAAGCGTTCAGCTAAATCGGTGTCAAAAACGGTCACGCATTATTAAGGAAGGTTATTAATGGATGGAGTTAAATTTAATTTTAATTTTCCGGGTGTATTTTTTTTTGTTTTTTTTTATTTATTATTGTTAGTTTGTTTATGTATGTATGTATGTATGTTGTTTATTATGAATCATTTTACAAATTTTACTATTCAATTTCATAAACCGAACGACCAAATGTATGAATGAACGTAAGAAGGGCCGATTGATTGGTCGAAAGAACAAGCGAATAAAAGAGCGAACAAATGAATGAATGAATAACTAAACAAACGAACAAACGAACGAACGAACAAACCGAAATGAAAGAAATGAAAGGAAGTGCAGATGCCCAATACAACAAGGTCAAAGTTCAATTAAGGATAATTTCGACGTATTAATCTCCTACTCTCTCTCTCTCTCTCTCTCTCTCTCTCTCTCTTTTTCTCTCTCTTTCTCTCTCTTCCTAAGAATCTTCTTTCGACTCATCTATTCATTATCCGTGTTTTTCCAAATTTTACCCCTCTTTTAATCATCATCCGTGCGTGTGTATGTGCGTGTGTGTATGTGTGTGCGTGTGTGTATGTGTATGTATGCGTGTGTGTACGAGTGTACGTACACACAATATGTTAATAAATACATGCCCAAAACACGTATACACACGCATGTATTGAGGTATTGTATTTTATTGGCCTGATAGAAGTTGATAGGAATCAAATGCTAAAACCAGATGTTTTTATTTTGTGTGTATGTGCGTGTGCGTGTGAGAGAGAGAAAGAGAGAGAGAGAGAGAAAGAAAGAGAGAGAAAGAGAGAGAGAAAGAGAGAGAAAGAGAGAAAAAGTAGAATGCACGTGTATGTTTGATTTTTACAATAGATCCACTGTTTCACAAACCAAACATACGTAGATGTTTGTTTGTTGTTTGTTGAAACGCTGATAGCCATGGTTGGCTTGATTCGTGTTATTATAATTTGTTTGTTTTATGTTTTTTGATGGTTGTGTTTTTATTAAAATCCATCCATCTGTATATCAATTCATTTCTTCATCTATCTATATATATATATATCCATTCACCTGTTCATCCATCCATCCGTTCATCAATCCATTCATCTATATATCCATCCATTCAATACTAAGAATTGTAATCGCTATTCACTGACCATTATTGACCAGCATACGAACACACACACGCGCGCATACAAACAAACACACACGCATACAAACAAACACACACGCGCGCATACAAACAAACACACACGCATACAAGCACACGCACACGCGGGTTGTGGAAGGCGAGTAGCATCAACACAGTAGCAACAAAGTAAAATAAACAGCATTGAGGCAACAACAACCTCATCAACAAAGAACAAAAAGTCAACAGCAAAGAATAAACGAAACAGAACAACAACTTTGACGAAGAACAAACAACAAAACCTCAATAACGGCAGAAGCAAAGAACAATAACAAATTTAGCAACAAATTTAGCGAAATGATTTTATTAAAAATTTAAAACCCGCCCGAGGTTAGAGCTTATCATGACAAGCCGAGATATATAATTCATATTATTAGTATGGAAAGCCGAAAGATACAATTCATATGAGTATGGAGAGCCGAGAAAAATTTTTATTAACACCGGCTCTGGAACATCGGACATTAAATTTATAATTGAAACCGTTATGCCAAAAATAAACCGATACATATCGCCATCTCCGTATTAATAACAACCCTATCTGTTTGTCTGTCAGTGTCTGTCTGTGTATCTGTGTCTCTCTGTGTATCTGTTTGTCTGTTTGGTAGTCAGTCGGTCTGTTTCATTGTCTATTTGTTTACATTTGGATGTTATTGTTCATGTATTTATGTTTACGATTGTAAGCATGCATATGGTTTTGTATGTGTGTGTGTGTGTTTGTATTTTTGTATGTGTGTGTGTATGTGTGCGTGCACTTTAATAATATGGATGTATGTATGTTTGTATTGTATATGAATATAGCATAATCATTGACTAGTGTATAAATGAATGTGAATGTAATAAAACTATTTACTCCTAGTAGAAAAACACACACATATACAAAAACATACACATACACACACACATACATTCACACACACGTACGCACATACAAACCCTCTTACACACACACACACACACACACACGCATGCACATACAAACGCTCTTCCACACACACACACACACACACACACACACACACACACGTACGCACATACAAACAAACTTATACACACACTCACACACACACGTACGCACATACAAACAAACTCACACACGCACATACATACATATTAATATTGTAAAAGTGCTAATCTTAATTTCGATTCGCTGGCCAGGCAGCATGAAAGGTCATTAAAACGCAATTAATTCTTAATTCTGTTATGGAATACTCCACTCATCATGTTTCAAACACACACACACACAAACATACAGAAATTTCTAAACATTTCAGTTTGTCGAACTACTGCTGGTTATATTGCTTTTATAATGTTCAAGTGTGAGGTGTATGTATGTGTTTTTTTTATAGGCATAATTGAATTGAGAAAAGAATAACATATAAACACATGTGTATTAAAACACATACACGTACTAAAACAGTATCGAGCTCATCTCAAATTTCAGAGTTTCATGTTTATAGATCACATTATACAACGACCATGATGCCAAAAGTGAATTTGAACCCGGTCCTCACATCATAAAATATGACACTTATGATTCTCTTACAAATTTTTATTCACGAACAAGCACCCATACAAACAAACATTTATCTATACAACCATACACACTTGTATTAATTTAAACATATACATACATACATACAATACATACATACATGCATACATACACACAAACATATATACATACACACATACATACATACATACAATACAATAAATACATACATACATACATACCTACAATTCATACATACACACAAACACACGTGCATATATACCCATGCGCGTACATAAAAACACACATACAGACAAACAAGCATGTACTAGTACAAGACAAAGTGTCTGGTCAATCAAAATGCTTAATGTAAAATTAATTATTCCTTAGAGAATAATATTTAAGCTTATATACACATACATACACACATACATACACACACACACAAAATATGTGTTAGATGTTGAGAAGTAAACGCTACACATGTAAATTAATCAATGATGATGATGTTGGTAATGATGATGTGATGATGAAGAAGATGACGATGATGACGATAATGGTTAAAAAAGCTAAAAATCTGAGATGAAATAATTATATTTATTACAGTCATACAAAACACACAAATATACCTGCAAAAATACAAGCAAATAAACATACAAACACACTAACAAACAAACGTACAAACAAACATATATACAATTATGTAGACTCACGTACAACAACAAACAAAGTTAGGCAACGAAACGAATGAATGTTGCAGGCAAACAAACTATATACATACACAGACAGACAAACACACATACATTCACACACACATACACACATACACACACACACACACACACATGCAGTATTAGCTAATCTTATTTCAAACATTTGTTTTACGCAATACTCAACAAAATCAAACTTTATAAATTTAACTTCAAATGTTTCAATCGACATACACACACAAAACACACACAAACAAGTAAATACACATACAAAACACACACACGAAACACGCACACATACCAAGCAAACAAACACACACATACCACACACACACACATTCATGTCATTAGATTGTGATCGACAACATTAATGTTGTAAAAAATATCTTTGCTCTTTATATAGGCCTCACATAATGTAACACACAACAATAACATTAACAACAATAGCAACAACAACAGTAATAATAATAATAATAATAATAAGAAGAAGAATTAATAATTTCAAATTGTTGTTGTTGTTGCTGCCGACTTAGTTTTTAGCTGCAATCGTCATTAAAAGAGCAGTCTAAAAAAATCTACAGGAGAAAATTTTTAAATATTTTTATTTCATTCGAAAATTTGTATAGCGCTAATTACAAACAAGATGTTTCTCAAAAGCACAAATTCATTCATTTATTTACTTCATTCAATTAATCATTCGTTTGTCTTTTCATTAATTCATTCATTCGTTTGTCTTTTCATTAATTCATTCATTCGTTCGTTCATTTGTTCATTCATTCAGTCGTTCATTCATTCATGCATTTTCAATCACACGTGTTTTCAACCATTCATTAAATTATTATTATCGTCAACACAATCGTTCTTTCTTCGTTATTACAATTTTTCATTTCGCTCAACCAATCAATCAATCTAATTATTCATTCATTCGCTTACTCACGCATTCATTCATTCATCTTCTCATTCAATCCTTCATTCATTCAGTCAGTCAATCATTCACTCATTCAATCGATCACCAATTCATTCGTTCACGTAAGTAAATCCAGGCTAATTCACTCAATAATTCATTAATCAGTTATTCATCCATACAGCCATTCATTCACTTATTCATTAAATCATTCATTCATTTGAAGTCAGGTTCGTTCATCAATTCATTCATTAATTCACTTGAATTCGGGCTCAGTCACTCATTCATTGTATTTTTTACAGTAGATGCACGAATAAAAATTTTTTTATTATTTACTGCAATGTTTTTTTACATCTAAAGATTAAACAATACAAAATAATAATAATAATAATATAAATAACAACAACAACAATAGCAACAGTAACAAAAACCAACAACACATTACAATTTGCTTGCGCACATGTAATAATTTATTAGAGGAGAAAGATTGAGAGAGAGAAAGAGAGAGAGAGAAATACAGCTTACATACAGACAGACACAACGAGGTACAGACTTGCATACGCATAGATAGTTGAATAGATGGATAAATTGTTGACGAATTATCAAGTAAATGAGAGAAATGGATAGATACATAGATGGATAGATAGATGGATAGATGGATAGATAGATAGATAGATGGATAGATAGATAGATGGAT
>NW_008704785.1:1297997-1307997 GCF_000326865.2 Helobdella robusta
CCCACACACATAAACAAACATACAAACAGACAAACAAGCACAACACATACACACTCACACACACACATTTACACATACAAAAACACAAACACACACACACAAACACTTCACATCTATATGCACACAGACACACAGACTCCCTCACATCCAAATACACACAAACACACGTACACACGCACACACACACGCACATAGAGAAACAAAAAACAACTGGCCGTCAGATGTCCAGGGCATGGTAGGCCAGCCGGACTAGGACGCCATCTTTCTTCTTACTTATTTATTTTATGATTTGATGAGTCATTAATCATCGTGACGTCATTGAACTTTTGATACGTCATACGTTACCTAGGAACCGTCTTCTCAGTAGTAGTCATTATTATTATTATTATTATTACTATTATTATTATTATTAGTGTTATTATTGTTGTTGTTATTGTTACTTTTCTTATCGTTTACAGCGTGTAAAAATTTAATTTAATTTAAATGCAAACGTAGCACCAGCAGAACGGAGATGCAATTAATTTTTCTCTTTACGATATACCATGGGTTGCTCTCCCTCCCTCTCTGTCTCTTCCTCTCTCTCTCTCTCTCTCTCTCTCTCTCTCTCTCTCTCTCTCTCTCTTTCTACCTTTCCTCTCTTTGTCTCTTTTTCATTCTCTATTTCAAATAGAAGATGCTTATCCTTTTTTCGTCACTCACACTAATTCTTATCCGTCTATTTCATTTCTTTTCGCCTTCTTACTTTCAATTTATCTCTTACACTCTCTCTCTCTCTCTCTCTCTCTCTATCTTTCTCTCTCTTTTTCACTCTTTTTCTCTCTTTTTCTCTTTCTTTCTCTCTCTCTCTCTCACTCTTTCTCTCTCTCTCACTCTTTCCCTTTCTCTCTCTCACTTTTTCTCTCTTTTCATTTAAAGGTGTGTGCGCGTTTGTGCGCTTGCGTGTGTCCACTTGTTTGTGTCAGTTCGACATCAATAATATCCCGTTGAGTGTAAGTGACAAAAATCGCCGTTATGTATTTTGGTGTTGTTGATGTTGTTGTTGTTGTCGTTGATGTTGATGATGTTGTTGATGTTGATGCTGTTGTTGTTGTTGATGTTGTTGTTGATGATGTTGCTGTTTCTTTTGTTATTTTCCATACAAAAAAGTGGACGTGTGTACGATGCGTGTGTTGAATTCAGCGAGGCGTGAAACATGACTAATGATCAACAGTTGACTTCGATCATGTGCCCACTCAACCATATACTGACCACTACTACCACTACTACCACAACCGCTATTACTACTACCACCTCTACTGTTACTACTACAACTACAACAACTAATTTTATTACTCTTCTATAATTGTTTGTACTATCTGAACTCACTTCTAAACGATTCTTCTGATAGTATTAACTCAAAGGCTAAGCTTACTGTTTCCCCTATTGTTACTAATATTTATATTACTACTTCTGCTACTACTACTACTGCTACTACTACTACTGCTGCTGCTGCTGCTGCTACTGCTGCTACTACAACAACTTGTCAGAATTCTGTTACAACTAATGAAAATACAAATTGTGTACATGGACAAAATAACAACATTAATAACATTACTAACGACAACATCAACAAAACAACAACAACACCATCATCACCACCACCACCAACAACATCAAACCATAGCATAGCATAACATTACAACATCAGTTACAACAACACAACATTAGAAACAACATCACAACAACAACAACACAACATCAACAACAAGAACAACATCACAACAACAACAGCAAATGATTAATGATTTATAAAGAAAAAAGGGTCGAAACAAAAGTCGTCGCCATCGTCATGACAACTGGACGACCGAAAACTGACCAATGAGACCAATTATTATTATTATTATTATTATTGATGTTGTTGTTTGTTGTTGTTGCTCATATTGTTGTTGTTGTTGCTCATATTGTTGTTGTTGTTGCTCATATTGTTGTTGTTGTTATTGTTAATGTTTAAAATGTTGTTGTTAGCTAACATTAAAACCATCTAATGAAACAGCAGCAGCAACAACAACAACAACAACAATAGAGACAACAACAATAGAGACAACATCATCATCATCGTTATCATCATTGGCATAGTAATAATAATAATAAGAATAAGAAAAAGAAGATAAAAAAAAGATGATGATGAAGAAGAAGAAAAAGATGAGGATGAAGAAGAAAAAGAATCAAAACTATACAAAACAAAATTTTCTAAATCATAAAATATTCAACCGCCAAAAACATTTTCTCGTTAACATTGACAGAAAGTCATAATAACTGCTACTGCTGCTGCTACTACTACTACTACAGCTACTACTACTACCACCACTACTACTACTACTACTACTACTACTACTACTACTACTACTACTATTACTACTACTATTACTGCTGCTACAACTGATCACAAACAATGATAGTCACTTCATTAACATATTAAAAAACAACATTGGCAACTATAATAATGTTTACAATTAAAAACAATAATGGACGATACCATTTTGAATCACGAGGGGTTATTATATTTTATGAGGTTCATTCATACGCCGAGGGGTGTACAACATGGCGGATAATAATTTTAATTTTATTTATCTAACTTTTGTAACCAGTAAATCTAACTTTTTACTTTCATTCTCCCTCTCTATCTATCTATTTCTTTCTCTCTCTCTTTCTTTCTCTGTCTCTCTTCTTTCCTCTCTGTCTCTCTTTCTTCTCTCTCTTTCTCTCTCTCTCTCTCTCTTTCTTTTTCCCTTTCTCTCTCTGTCTCTCACTTTCTCTCTCTCTCCTACTCCATACAAAAATACACATATTGTTATGTAAATGCAACTAGCTATACGCACAAGCAGTCGAATGATAAACAGAGATAATAATAATAATAATAATAATAAGTAAATATGTGATAGTAACAATAGTAATAATATTATTAACATTAGGAGTTTCAAAAATATATACTTATGCAATTCAAATCATTTGAATAATTAGAATGTCTTAGAACAATCAATCAAACACACACGCGCGCGCACACACACATACACCAACACGCACACACACACACATACAGATACACAGCGACACACACACACACACACACACACACACACATACATACATACTTACATACATACATACAGGCATATGCAAAAACACATGTAAACACATAACTACATAAACAGCTACACACTCACACACACAGAGACACACAAACACACACACACACAACAGAACAATCAATAATTATACAATTATTTTTTGAAGAAATTGAATATGAATCAAATCTCTGGCCGTGACGTAATCACAATCTACATCTCATTAACATATCATTATTATTAACTATTACTAATATAAATAATACAATTAATACTAGTTATAAAAGTCGTAAAGTAGTAGCAGTAGTAGCAGTTGTAGTAGTAGTAGTATTAGTAGTAGTAGTAGTAGTAGTAATAGTAGTAGCAGCAGTAGCAGTAGTATTAGGTAGTAGTAGTAGTTATTATTATTATTGTTGCTGTTGTGAATGCAAATTAGATCAATGTCCAGTCTATAACTAATCGCACGGAAATATGCTTAAGCAAAGTTTAAAGTTCAGATTATTGTTGTTTTGTTGTTGTTGTTGCTGTTGGTGTTGTTGCTGTTGTTGAATTGTTGACTTAAGAGAGAGAGAGAGAGAGAGAGAGAGGAAGAGAGAGAGAGGAAGAGAAAGTTAGAGGGAAAGTCAATAAAACCCAAAATAAGAATCGTAAAACTTTATTTTTGTTGCATTCAAGCCCGATAAATCTTTTCATAATTAGATATTAATCTTTTTGTGTGCATGTGTTCGTGCGTGTCTGAGTGTGTGTGTGTGTGTGATGTGGTGTGTGTGTGTATGAGTGTGTGTATCAGAATTAGTTTTAATTGAAAATTTTAATTTACATGCTTCCGAACGCAAAATAATACCATTAGAGATGAATTCGTTTAATAAACAATCCGATGCCACACCTTGCTTACCATCATTTGCATACCTGACACACACACACACACACACACACACACACACACACACACACACACACACACACACACACGCCCAAATACATATAAACATATGCATACATGTGGGTGAATGAATTTTGTTAATAAATAATCATATGCGCGTATAAATCATTAAAATTTAATAAATACACATGTGCTTGTTTGTTTGTTTGTTCATATGTATGTGTGTGTATATGTCTCTATGTATGTATTTATGTTTGTATGTATGTTTGTTTGTACGCATAATATGACGTATCATCATTTAGAAAGTGCACATTTAAACTCCGTCATCGGAAGTATGTGAAATTTAAAACGTAAAATTTATCAAAAGCCCTCTCTTAATGCTAGAACAAAACAACGCTAGGCTGAAAACAAATCAGCCTTCAACAGTCTTCTGAATGTCAAGAGATTTAAACTAGGATCCCGTAATTGGCTTGGGGGATTGTTCCATAACCTTGGAACTAAAAAAGCAAAATTTCTAGAACCTACTCTTAACTGGCTGGTCTATACCGCCAGGAAATTTGACTAATCGGATGGCAAACTGACATAATGAGGTACTCTTAGTGCTCTTTTGTCTACAAATATCTAGATGCCAGGCTGTTGATGCATTTAAATATTATTACCCAAGTTTTAGACAGAATACAATTTTTGATAGGCAACCAATGTAGCGGTTTTAAAGTTGGTGAGGTGTGATTGTATTTGAAGGAGTCAGACACAACTCTGGCCACACGACTCTGAACTGAGTGTAGCATCATAACTGACTTATCAGGCAAGCCGTTGAGCAAACTGTTGCAACAGTCCAAACGCGAATGGATGAACGCCCGCCTGCCCTGTGAATCCAAAAGACTTGATGACGCCTAAGGACCTCATGTGTGTATAACAGAAACAGTGATGCACCCAAAAACGACCCTTCTCGGACAATTAACTTAATATTCTTAATCTTGGACCAGGTTTTACAATGAGAAATCTTCTCAGTTCTATATCTATATATATATATATATATATATATATATGTGTGTGTGTGTTTGTGTTTGTGTGTGTGTGTGTGTGTGTGTGCATTACATAACTGTGTAATGATAATAATAATATAATTTTCTTCTTTTTCTTCTTTTTATTATTATATTATTATTATTATCACTGTTATTATATTATTATTATTATTATTATGATTATTATTATAATTATGATTATTATTATAATTATTGTTATTATTATTAGTAGTAGTAGTAGTATTGTTGTTGTTGTTGCTGACCGACTTTCTATATTTAGATGAACTTCCTAGTTACTTTGAATATACTATTATTATTATTATTATTATTATTATTATATTATTAATTATTATTATTATATAATTCATCACGATATATATAATAATAATATAATAATAATAATAATAATAATAATATAATAATAATAATGAAATACTTCAGATAAGCATCTTTTTGTCCGTTGAGTTTATCACGCCAACAGCCTAACATTAATAGGATAAAAATGTTCAACAACAACAACAATAATATAAATAATTATGAATAATAATAATAATTATAAATAATAATAATAATGAGTAATAATAATAATAATTATGATTAATAATTATAATTAAAATGTGTTTGAGTCGACAACAGTGGCAGCATTACATAAATCTTTATCAATAAAAGATACCAACATCTTCACCCTATAATCATCATCATCACCCCCGTCAACAACAACATCATCATCATCACCAGCAACAAAATTATCATCATCATCATCATCACCACCAACAACAACAACATAATCATCATCACCAGCAACAACATTATCACCATCATCAACTACAGCATCATCGTCATCACCACCAACAACATCATCGTCATCATCACCACCAACAACATCATCGTCATCACCACCAACAACAACATCATCATCATCACCACCAACAACATCATCATCATCACCATTCCTAGTAGCATGGATGGAGCAATAAAAATTACTCCGAATTCGGCGCCATTTTATGTCAGATGTGTGAGAGAGGGAAAAAGATATTGAATCGTGTATATGTAACCTTTTCCTTTTCCTGTTGCAGATGACGGTCTTGATGATGGTAGTCGTGTTCATGATGAGGACGATGATGATGATACTGCGGTTGATGATGATGATGATGACGATGATGATGACGATGATGATGACGATGATGGTCACATGGGTGAAACATCACACCACTATTTAATATCGTCAGGGCATTATTTACAGACACACGCACTTCTCTCGTCTCTCTCTCTCCTCTTTCTCCCCTCTCTTTTTCTCCTCTCTTTCTCTTTCTCCCTCTCTTTCTCTTTCTCTCTTTTTTACAAAAATGGATATGTTAGTTTAATTTTTATGTTCGTCAGAAAGCTATTTAAAGTACCCCACAATTTAAAAATGTGTCACAAACTCACAGACACGCATTAATTCTTTAATGAATGAATGAATTAATTAACTCGTTCATTCATTCATTCATTCATTAATGCATTCATTCATTCTACCCATCCATCCTTCATGAATGCATGGGGCGCTAAAGATACAATCCCGTAACGTCGAAAAAGATGGTGATGACGACGACGAAGATGATGACGACAACAATGATATTACCAAAGATTATAAAAACATGATGATTGATAGTAGTTAAACAAAAACAAGGAAACGATTGTAGGGAGAACATCCTTAACGATGAAAAAAAATGATGACGTCATATGCAACAACAATAACAACAACAACATCAACAACATCATCACTAACAACAACATCACCATCAACAACAACAACATCATCATCATCACCACCACCACCAACAACAACAACAACACTATCCTCTCACCACAACTTCGAGTCCAATTTTAACTGCCTCTTCTACATTATAAACACACGCCTTGCTTGACGCTGGTCACAAAACTGTAAGTACACTTTTTCCACCGTTCATATATAAGTAAAGTAGCATTTGATAAGTACACTCGTGCGAAAGTGACATATGCAGATGCATTCGCATGTGAGTATCATCGTAGATACAGTATCATTTGTAGAGATAGTTAGTAGCATTGTAAGTTTGATGATATCTGTGTAATATACTCTAGTAGCAATGGTATTAAAGTGACAATGTCAGTAGAGTTTCAGCTAAGTACAACAGTAAGTGTATCATTATAAATAAAACTTCTTGTACGTAAAAATGTATCTGTAATAGTGTAAAAACTTCCAGAGCTGCTGAAGCTGAAGCTGCTACTACCACTACTACCACCACATCGGCAAAATTGCAGTTCTAACTAATAATTTAAAAGATACTGCATATAAAATGGTCATCGTATTTTATTTAATTACATTATATAGCGCGAATCATTTTGAGTTCATGAGACTACTTTATGTAGGATGGTGTATGCGTGTGCGCGCGTACGTGTGTTTTGATGTACGTGTATGTTTGTTTGTTCGTTCGTTTGTATGCATGTATGTGTGTGTGTGCGTGAAAAGTTAAACTACAAATATAAATATACATTTGAAAAAAAAAACTCACACAAAAAATAAAACAAAGATAAACAAAAACTTGAACAAAGATTAATAAACAAAGATAAACAATTTAAACAAATAAGCAAATGAACAGAGAAAATGAATTGAAGGCGAAATAAACATCGAACTGGATATCGCTAAAATAGGCAGAAGAATAATTGCAGGCGTAGCTTGTTTGGAACGAAAGATGGAAAAAAGGAAAGAAAAAATGAATGAATGAACGAACGAACGCAAGAATGAACGAAAGAACGAACGAACGATGAACAAACAAACAAATGATTGAATGAAAAAAAGGAAAATTGGTCAGTGTATGTGTTGGATCCTGGAGTTCGTTTGAAGAACAACTTTTATTGCTGGCACCGGCCAACCGGCCATCAAACTTGCTTGAAAATATTTCGCCGGCTCCAAATTGGATTTTTGCCAATTTATTTTCTTCTTCAAGTTATAAAGAGAGATTGAAAATTTATTTTGGATCTATCTATCTAGATATATCTGTCTAGATATATCTGTCTGTCTGTGTATCAATCTATCCATCAATCTATCTATCTATATATCTATCCATTGATTCATTCATCTATTAATCCATCTATCTATTTGTCTTTATATCCATCTATCTATAATTGGTCAGATGGTTGAGTCTGTTCGCTTGTTTGTTTGATTGTTTGTCTGTCTTCATGACAGCAACGACAAAATGAACCAGACTACAAATCAACAAACACCCACAAACGAACAACAACAAACATAAACATAGACAACAACACAAACATCAACAACCTGCCTAACAAAGCAACAAGCATCAACAAACGAACAACAACAGACAAACACAGAAAAACAACACAAAAACAACACAAACATCAACAATAACCAGCCTAGCAAAGCAACAAACAAGTGCACGTTGTTTAGCAGTGGACCAGCCAGCCAGCCAGCCAGCGCACGTGGTTTAGAAAGCAAGTTCGACTGGTGCTAATTTAATGGCTGGAGTGAGTTTTTATCAGTGCTCTGCACCCAAGATGTGCATAAAGTCTGTCGCAAAATAATGAATTGCGCCGCTTTTATATGTTAGTCTGCCTGCCTGTTTATGCGTTTGCGTGTGTATGTGTGTGTGCGTGTGTATGTGTGTGTGTGTGGTATGTGTGTATGTATGTGCGTGTGAGTATGTATGTGCGTGTGTGTATGTGTGTTCGTGTGAGTATGTGTGTGTGGTATGTGTGGTGTGTGTGTGTGCATGTGTGTGTGTGTGGTATGTGTGCGTTCGTGTGCGTGTGAGGTTTCTGTGTGTGTTTTTTTCTTCCGTGCATTGCAATGTTTTCAGGCCTCTATTTGTGTACAAATTGGAAAATAAATTAGTATTTAGTAACGCTGGACTGTCATGCTCACTTATATTTGTGTCGATTTTAATATAAATCTCTCTCTCTCTCTCTCTCTCTCTCTCTTTCTCTCTCTCTCTTTCTTTCTCTCTATTTGAACGTGCATTTGATACTAGGATATGGCAATAATAATGAAAATGATGCTTGCAATAAAATAAATAATAAGAAGAATAAGACAAATAATAATAAACTTAAAATAAAAACAACACCGATGATTATTATACTACTACTATTACTACTGCTGCTGCTACTACTTCTACTACTACTACTACAGTTACTACAAATAAAAATAATTATGAAAATAGAATATAGCAAATAATAAATTCTCAATAATAATAATAATAAAAATAATCTCCATCAATTTTCTTTGGTCAGTTTATATCTGTTTGTTGTATTAAAAATTAATGAGAATATAGCTACATACAACATACAACAACATACATACAACTACATACAACATACGCGCGCACACATACACACATGCCAACAATCACACATACACACACTCATGAACAAATACACACGTACACACAGGCACACACACGCACACACGAGTATGTATATATACAATATATATTACATTATTCTATACACTTATATATAAAATTTAAAATAGGTAAGTTGTGTAGAATAAAATGGCGTCGGAATGAAAAATGGATTAGGAAACGAGAGAGAGAGAGAGAGAGAGAGAGAGAGAGAGAGAGAGAGGGAGGAAGAGAGAAAAGAAAAAAGAGAGAAAGAAGAGAGAGAGAGAAGTGAGAGGGGAAGTCACGTAGGGAGGCACACAAAACTTCCACTTACACATTCTGGTCAAACGCGGATTGGAGAATAAAACGCAAAAATTATAAATAAGTGCCCTATAAAAGATGCACCAGGCTAACGCTGCACTACGCTACTGTGTGTCTGTGTGTGTGTGTGTGTTTGTCTGTGTGTTTGTCTGTGTCTGTGTGTTCGTTTGGTTGTGTCTGTGTGTTTGTGTTTATCTGTGTATGTGTTTGTGTTTGTCTGTGTGAGTTTGTTTGTGTCTGTGTGTTTGTTTGTGTGTTTGTCTGTGTGTGTGTGTTTATTTTTGTGAGTATGTATGTGTGCTTATGTGT